>NW_026652289.1:79998406-80068163 GCF_009828535.3 Hylobates moloch | reverse complement strand
AAAAAAAAAAAAAAAAAAAAAAAGAATTCTATAGAGTAAAATCCCACACAGTGGTAACAAACTTGGTTGATATATCATTTTGCTTCTATTTTGCTTCTTTTGTTTGAAGGTATCTGAGAAATTTTTTTTGGGGGGGAGAGGGGCCATGGTCTTCCATAGCAATGGCCAGAGCTCCTCTGTGGCTGTCACTTTGACAGGAGATAAGCTTCTGGTTGGTCACTGTTGGTATCACTCCCATTTGCTCTTCTTCCCTCAGCTACATTAATTCCCTGAAAGCTTCTGTCTCCTGTAAGATCTGAACTTACGATCTTGGAGTAGAAGCCAGATTATCCCTCAAGGCTACCTAGGTTTGCCCAAGCCTCTGTTTCCCTTAGCATTGTATTTTTTCCCCCTGAATTCTAAGAAGCTGTTTTGTCTCCGAGAAAAATTTTATAACTAAATCCTCTTATTTAGAAATATATATATTTAAAACTAAAGAATGCTTTTAAAACCAAAAAATGCTTTTTATATTCCTGGCTAATGCCCATTTATGATAGCAGTAGGCCCAGTAATAGAGTAAAATTATTTCTTAATGACAATTTTTTCTTCAATTAATTTTTAACTACAAATGTTTTTTCTTTTCTTTTTTTTTTTTTTGAGACAGAGTTTCACTCTGTTGCCCAAACTGGAGTGCAATGGCGTGATCTCAGCTCATCACAACCTCCGCCTCCCGGGTTCAAGTGATTCTCCTGCCTCAGCCTCCCAAGTAGCTGGGATTACAGGCAGGCGCCATCACACTCAGGTAATTTTTTGTATTTTTAGTAGAAACGGGGTTTCACCAACCAGGCTGGTCTCGAACTCCTGACCTCAGGTGATCTGCTTGCCTTGGCCTCCCTAAGTGCTAGGATTACAGGAGTAAGCCACTGTGCCCGGCCTAACTACCAATGTTTTCTGGAGTTTAAATATTAAAATTCAAACTAGCAATTTTTACTTTTTCCTTTATGAGACAAATCAATAAAGACCAAAGTCAAATTCACTGTGATTTAAATAGTTTACCATCTCAGAAAGCATAACATTAGCAAAAGTAAAACTTAATTTCCAAAACCATTTAATTATGTTCCTTATCCCTTGTTTCCTGAGTTCCTCATCTTGTTTTCTGATGCTGTCCTTACTGGATTCTCAAAATTTTTTCAAATACTTTTCTCTGATTAAAACCCTCTGTAAATATCCTCTAGCATAACATTTCAGGGGCTGTACATGAAACATGTTCAATGGCCAATTCCTGTGCTTGCTGCCAAGGTCACAGTTATATGCAGAGGACCTGAAGCATTTGAAAATACGAAATTGACTTTAGACATTAGAACAGTACCATATTATTTTGCCTAGAGACTTGAAAAATGTAAAATATTATTTCTAATTTTTAAATATATATTTAATATATATATTTAAATTTCTATTTTTTAAATATATAAATATATTTCTATTAAAATATATTTCTATTAAAATTATTCCTTCTAATAAATATTCTATTAAAAATATATTTCTATTTCTATTAAAAATATATTTCTATTAAAAATATATTTCTAATTTTTAAATATATAAATATAAATAAATGTAAAATATTATTTCTAATTTTTAATGTTTAATTTATAAGCTTAAATATAGATTACCTTAGCTATATTACCAGTATATCCTGGAACCAAGGTAAGATGGTTTTCCTGTTCCCATAATCCACTTAATTGTTGTTTTAAAATTTGAATATTTCTAAAAGAAAAAAAGGAAGAAAATGAGAAAGCAAATATATTAAGATATAAACTTTCATCATAAATATGCACAATAAAAACTGTTCTAAAATGTTTCAGGTATTTTTCAGGAGAAAATGATGCTATTTGAAATAAAACATTCGGGAACGTGGAGAGAAATTTTAAAAAAGTCAGGCCGGGCGCGGTGGCTCACGCTTGTAATCCCAGCACTTTGGGAGGCCGAGGCGGGCGGATCACGAGGTCAGGAGATCGAGACCATGGTGAAACCCCGTCTCTACTAAAAATACAAAAAAAATTAGCCGGGCGTGGTGGCGGGCGCCTGTAGTCCCAGCTACTCGGAGAGGCTGAGGCAGGAGAATGGCGTGAACCCGGGAGGCGGAGCTTGCAGTGAGCCGAGATTGCGCCACTGCACTCCAGCCTGGGCGACAGAGCGAGACTCTGTCTCAAAAAAAAAAAAAGAAATTTTAAAAAAGTCAAATAACTTTTAGAATAATACGTGTCAGTCACGAAAATTAAAGGTTTATCCACATAATACCACCAAACACCTCCAATTTAATTAATTCTTGGAAAAAACAAAAGATGTTTTTTCAATTCCAAAATTAATAAAATGTCTTACTTGATTTCAATTAAAAAAAAAGAAAATTAAAGGTTATTTAGTTGTCAAAGCAGGTAAGAAAATGACCAGGCGTTTGGAACATTTGGACATTCCTTGGTGTGAAGTAGAAAATTTTGAGAGCCTACAAAAGAAATTGTGGACTTTTATTTATTTATTTATTTATTTTTGAGACAAGGGCTGGCTTTATCGCCCAGGCTGGAGTGCAGTTGTCCCATTTCGGCTTACTGCAACCTCCACCTCCTGGGCTCAAGCGATTCTCCTGCCTCAGCCTGAGTAGCTGGGACTACAGGCACACACCACCATGCCTGGCTAATTTTTGTATTTTTTGTAGAGATGGGGTGTCATCATGCTGCCCAGGCTGTCTCAAACTTGTGAGCTCAAGTGATTTGCCCTTCTTGGCCTCCCAAAGTGCTGGGATTACAGACAGGCATCAGCCACCATGCCTGACCCAAAATTATGGACTTTAAGGAAACTGTTGGGAGATATTTTTCTGTGGTTTCATGATAATCTGGGTATACTCTGGTAGAATACCCACAAATTTTCACATCAAGGCAGTAATAATACAGTTTTTAGAACTGTAAACATCAACACCGGACTCTCAGGTTAATGTCTAGGCTAAAGGACCCTGCAGGGTGCCTCCATTCCTTATTCTACTGTGGGCATCTCTTTTTCCTCCCTTACTCATATAATGAATATAAGAATTAAACACCATTGTGTTTTTCTTCTAAAATGAAGGGTAGGGTTGTGCCAGAAGAAGAGATACAGGACGTTGGTAGGCTCCGGAATTCAATTTCCAGGTGTGGTTTTCACAAATGAACAGTATCTTAAGTTAGTATCTCTCTGAACATAAAAAGAATAAATATCATACACTGATGATAATGGGATAAAATTATTACCTAGTTTAATCAAGCTGCTTTCCTGAAGAAAATTTCAGCATGAGTTTATCTTTAAAGGTATACTCACCCATCATTTATAATTTCTGTTTTGGATGATAGTTCTGACCACCACCTTTTAATGACTGCTTGAAGCCAGTTTAAACCAACTATAACATATCTGAAATGACATTTTGTTACAAAATTCAAGTGTTTTCATCTAAGAACCCTTCTTATAAGAGATGATACCTTCCCTCCCAAAAAACACACACACACATTGGTCTCTTCCCTTTTAACAATTTGTTACCTTCATATCTATTTCACAAAAGTATATCTCATGTAATTTGTTTACAGATGCTTTTATAATTGCCCTTTAGTCATTTCATATTCTTTTCCTAATTGTACTATTAGCTTCTTGAAAACAGAAACCTTGTATGTCTCATTTAGCCCAATCTACTATGTACTCACAAAGCACAAAATCAAGGATGTTGAAAAAGAAAAATGAATCAAGATTCAGATTAGCACTTACTCTTCAAATTTGCTTTTAAGTAGTGACTTTACTAGAGGCAACAAGTCTACACAGCAGCCAAGTGAGATATATTGTTTTTCTTCCTGTAAACTAAAATAAATACCAAGTTATAAAAATATGGATGGGCCATAATTTGACCTCCTTTAATCTTACTTTTTTTCTGAAAAATATTGTTTTTACCAATTGGTGAGCACAGGAAGGCAATCTACCACAACGCCAAGATCTTCTATCCTGAGAGTATAAAAAGAATAGCATTGCCTTAGAGAGCTGATTTCCTTATTTACTTTCATATTATGATTATTCACACTGCTTTTGAGAAATTCATTCATTTAACAATGTTGGTATCTACAATGAGTCATGTCTGTGGATACAGCAATGAACAAAGACGCAGGGCTTGTATTCCAGTGCGTGAGCAAGTGTGGGGGTTGGGGGGTGGGACCGAGACAGGCAATAAACAAATAACAAGACATAAGACATATAGAGCAGGTTGATGTAAGTGCTATGGAGAAAAATAAAACAGGAAAGGGAGATAGGGAGTGGAGAAATAGGTATTTTAAAATAAGTTGGTCAAAGAAGGCTTCCCTAAGGTAACATCTGAGAGACTCGAATACAATGAGGAAAGTAATGCTTCAAACTCCCACTCAAAAGGGATGTTTACTTTTTATTTTTACTAATTTTTTTTTTTTTTAAGAAACGGGTCTCATTCTGTTGCCCAGGCTGGAATGTAGTTGCATAATCACAGCTTACTGCAACCTCCAACTCCTGGGTTGAAGTGATCCTCCCAAGTACCTGGGACCACAAGCATGTACCACCGTGCCTGGCTTATTATTTTTATTTTTTGTAGAGATGGAGTCTTGCTATGTTGCTCAGGCTCTCACGCCTGGGCTCAAGTGACTCTCTCACCTCAACCTTCCCAAATGCTGGGATTACAGGCAAGAACTGCCACACCTGGCCTCAAAAGGGATTTTTAGAAGGTTAGTTTTCCCATATCATTATCTCTTAGTTTTATAGGTAAGAATGACAGGAAAGGTAACAGCTTTGTTCAATCTGATAAAACATTGTTTTCTGTATTTTGGTTACTCTTAGATAGGTGATGAATGTAATTTAAGCCATACTGTCTCTACTTAAACTACATATAGGCAGTTTAGAATAATGAAGAAGGTTCACCTGAGCTCAGGAGTTCAAGAACAGCCCGGGAAACATAACACCTCATGTCTTCCAAAAAATTTTTTTAAAAATTAGCCAGGTGTGGTGATGTGCACCTGTACTCTCAGCTACTTGGGAGGCTGAGGTGGGAGGGCTGCTTGAACCCAGCAGATTGAGGTTGCAGTGAGCCATGATTGTGCCACTGTACTCCAACCTGGATGACAAAGCAAGACCTTGTCTCAGAAAAAAAGTGATTGAACAAAGAGGATAAAAGGTCACACTTACCTCAACAAATAAGCTACAAGTTCACTTATACTTCTCTTTCTCCAGAAAGTTAAAGCTACATTCAATCTCATATTCCTGCTGAACAAAACTTGGGCCATTGTTTCATGGTCCTGAGAAACCTGAAAGGCAATAATCTGATTTGTTAAAAAGCACACCAAAACAGGGTATGAAACTATTTTTTTACTAAATCGTTCTGGTAGACATAGTTAAAAATCATGCAAAGGTAACTCCTTTTACTGGCCCATAAAAAGGAATACTGCAGTTGACCATAGTAAACAAATGATCTGAACAAATTTAAGACCCATTTATACTTTTTATTAGCTACCATTTTTCTTTTAGAATCCAATAAATTGTAAAATTATTTTTAGCTGACCTATAAACTAGGACTTAATTTATAACATGGATAAAAGAAAAATGTAAACATACAGGCTAGTCATTACCAACTGAATGGCATGAGAATCACAAAAACTCAGTTTTTGACAAGTGTTGTAGTATCATTTAAATTTATCTATTTATTGTTAAGTAATGAAGTGTCATTTTCCTGTTCTAATGTGTTTAACACAGAACTATGTAAGATAAAAAGTAAAAACTCTCTACCTGCCCACAAAAACATCCAATATCACTCCGCAGAAATAATCACAGTTAAGAGACTGATATGTATCTTTCCAGACCATTTTCTAGACAAAGACAAATTAAGTACACATATAAACACTCTGAAAAATTAATTACCTATATTGTTCAAAACCTTGCTTTTTTACCTATATGAACATTTTTCAATGTCAAAACACAGATCAAGCTTATTTTTTTGGAGACAGGGTCTTGCTCTGTTGCCCAGGCTGGAGTGCAGTGGCGCAATCTCAGCTCACTGCAACCTCCGCCTCCCGGGCTCAAGTAATTCTCCTGCCTCAGCCTCCCCGAGTAGCTGGGATTACAGGTACCCACCACAACACCCCACTAATTTTTCTATTTTTAGTAGAGATGGGGTTTTGCCATGTTGGCCAAGCTGGTCTTGAACTCCCGACCTCACATGATCCGCCCGCCTTGGCCTCCCAAGTGCTGGAAGTACAGGCATGAGCCACTACACCAGGCCCAACTTCACTTTTAAAGAACAACAGCATAGCCTGGCACAGTGTTGTGTGCCTATATTCCCAGCTACTTGGGAACCTGAGGTGGGAGAACCACGTGAGCTCAGGAGTTTGAGTCCAGCCTGGGAAAGACAGTGAGACAGTGAGACCTCATCTCTTAAAAACAACAATAACAACAAAAAACAATAGCATATTCTCTAGTCTTTATATACCATAATTTATTTAGATTCTGGTTTTTACCTATCAAAACCATGCATCAGCGGACATCCTGATATATGTAAATATGTGCACTTGTACAGATACTTTTGTCAAAATTAATTTTACAATTGGAACAGCTAGGTCAATGGTTATATGTATTTTAACTTGGCTAAGATGCTATGGTATCACTTTCAGATTTAGATTTTTAGAGCAGGTACTGGTCAATCAAGAAAACAGGTATGAAACAAGAATAATCATTAAACCTATTAGTTAAATGTAAGGTTTAGTGAAAAGTAGTGAAAATTAGAATGTAAAGTAAAAGGAGGTTCTTGAGAAAGATGTCTCACTGGGGTAGTTTTTAAAATGCACAACTGAAACTTTTTAAAAAGAACTTTTATTCTGGCCAGGCACCGTGGCTCACACCTGTAATCCCAGCACTTTGGGCTGGGGCTGAGGCAGGTTGATCGCTTCAGCTCAGTAGTTCGAGACCAACCTGGGGAGCATGGCAAAACCCTGTCGCTATAAGAAATACAAAAATCAGCTGGGTGTGGTGGCACATGCCTGTAGTCCCAGTTACTCTGGAGACTGAGGTGGGAGGATTGCTTGAACCTGGGAGGTGGAGGTTGCAGTGAGCCAAGATTGCACCACTGCACCCCAGCCTGGGTGATAGAGTGAGAGACCCTGTTTCAAAATACAAAACAAAACAAACTTATTTTATGTTCAGGGGCACATGTGCAGGTTTGTTATATAGGTAGTTTGCATGTTGTGGGGGTCTGGTGTACAGATTATTTCGTCACACAGGTAATAAGCACAGTAACTGATAGGTAGCTTTTTGATCCTCACGCTCTTCTCACCCTCTACCCTAAGGTAGGCCTCATGTCTGTTGTTCCCATCTTTGTGTCCATATGCACTAGCGCAGTGTTTAGCTCCCACTCCAACTGAGAACATGAAGTATTTGGTTTTCTGTTCCTGTATTAGTTCGCTTAGGATAATGGCCTCCAGGTTCACCCGTGTGATTGCAAATGAAACGATCTCATTCTTTTTATGGCTGCATACAGTATTCCATGGTGTATATGCACCACATTTTCTTTATCCAGTTTACCATTGATGGGCATTTCGATTGATTCCATGTATTTGCTATTGTGAATAGTGCTGTGATGAACATACGCATACATGTGTTTTTATGGTAGAATGTTTTATATTCCTTTGGGTATATATCCAATAATGAGATTGTTTTAAGTTCTTTGAAAAATTGTCACACTGCTTTCACGACAGCTGAAACGAAATTACATTGTCACCAGCATTGTATAAGTGTTCTCTTTTTTCCACAACCTTGCTAGAATCTGTTATTTTTTGACTTTTTAATAATAGCCATTCTAACTGGTATGAGATGATATCCTGCTGTGGTTTCGATTTGCATTTCTCTAATGATTAGTGATTTTAGGTTTAGCATTTAGGCTGAGCATTTTTTCATATGCTTGTCAGCTACATGTATGTCTTCTTTTGAAAAGTGTCTATTGTGTCCTTTGCCCACTTTTGTTTTTTTTTTTGAGACAGAATCTCACTCTGTAACCCAGGCTGGAGGGCAGTGACAAGATCCTGGCTCACTGCAACCTTTGCCTCCCAGGTTCAAGCAATTATTGAGCATCAGCCTCCCAAGTAGCTGGCATTACAGGCGTGCACCACCACGCCTGGGTAATTTTTGTATTTTTGGTAAAGATGGGGTTTTGCCATGTTGGCCAGGCAGGTCTTGAACTCCTGACCACCTGCCTTGGCCTCCCAAAGTGTGCCACCATGCCTAGCTAATTTTTGTATTTCTAGTAGAGATGAGGTTTTGCCATGTTGGCCAGGCCCAGTTTTAGAATATTTCTATCACTCTCAAAAACGCTTTTGAGTCTGTTAACCAGTTTTGCTTGAGCCAGAAGAGCAGCAAACCACAGCAGGTTTGCCTGAACTATGCTTTAACTAGGCAATATTGAGAGCCCGGCAAAATGGGTCTGGATAACTGGCTTCGGTGGTCCACTTTTTTTTTTTTTTTTTTTGAGATGGAGTCTTGCTCTCTTGCCCAGGCTGGAGTGCAATGGAATGATCGTGGCTCACTGCAACCTCTGCCTCCCAGGTTCAAGTGATTCTTCTGCCTCAGCCTCCCAAGCAGCTGGGATTACAGGCACCCGCCATCATGCCCGGGTCATTTTTGTACTTTTGTAGAGACAGGGTGTTTCACCATGTTGGCCAGGCTGGCCTCAAACTCCTGACCTCAGGTGATCCGCCTGCAGATGTTGTCCTTCTTTTTATTTTTTATTTTTTGAGATGGAGTCGCTCTGTTGCCCAGGCTGGAGTGCAATGGTGCGATCTCAACTCACTGCAACTTCTGCCTCCTGGGTTCAGGCGATTCTCCTGTCTCAGCCTCCTTCTGAGTAGCTGGGATTACAGGTGCCCGCCACCATGCCCGGCTAATTTTTGTATTTTTAGTAGAGGCGGGGTTTCACCATGTTGGCCAGGCTGGTCTCAAACACCTAACCTCGTGATCCACCCACCTCGGGCTCCAGGCATGAGCCACCGTGTCCGGCCTAGTGCTCCACTTTTTTAGGCAAGATTTCTTCTTTTCCCTTCCTTTATATCTCTACTGGCTAACTTGTCGTTCTGGATAGTTTTAGCAGCCTGCTAAGCATTTCATCCCATCTTAGAGAAATGGAATAAATTATTAATTCAAATTTGGTTAATCTAGAAAATTGTCTCAGGGAGTTACTATGACTCAAATAAGTCTACATTCAATAGGTGACAAATTATTCTGCTAGTGGAATATGGCAAAGAAAAAAATCGAGATTATAACAGGAACAAAGTTAAACTAGACATGAGTTAGAGAAAAGACTTACCTCAGAAAAAAACCCACTATATTTTGATGATGGGCTTTCTGTCTGTGAAGAACCAGAATCACTGGAGTTAACCAAATATGTTCGACTATCATGGTGTAATTTTTCAGGCAGGTGGCCTGCACAAGCCAGTTCATTTTCTTTATTTGCCATGTCACAGCCCCCACTTCCAGGGGACTGTCTTTTTCTGTAACAAGGATTTGGAAAGGGATGATGAACTTTCTTTCTGCGATAGATCACTTTACGAAGTTTATCTGGGCTTTTCACAGTTTGTCCAACTGTTCTGTAAAAAGAATTTATTTTCTTAAATGAAAAAGAACCATATGAAATCCTTTAAAAGTTTTTAAACAGAGAATTAATAGGCTATATTTTGTGATTGTAATCCACTAAAATTAGAAGTAAATAGAATTTGAAAAATCTTAATTCTGAGTTGAGGAGAAAAGTAAAAGGGAAATTACAAATTATCTGGAAGACAATGTAAAGGATGACATTTTATGCCAAATAAAAAAGACACATAATAACCAGAATGCTTTTAAAAATGAAATATTAAAGGCCATTCTGGGAGTAAGAAGATCACAACATTTTCTAGAAACCTGATCTTTTTCTAACAAAGTGGCAAATAAGACTGCAAGTTTGAATATTTTAAAATTTAATTAAGCTGAAGTATATTAGTTTATTTGAGTAAGAACACGATAGAGCAAGCCTCATGGTTTAATACAGTGGTTCTCAAACGTTTTAGTGTCAGGATGCTTTGCCCTCTTAAAAATTATTAATGACTCAAAATATTTTTTTTTTTTTTTTTGAGACAGAGTCTCTCTCTGTTGCCAGGCCGGTGTGCAGTGGCGCAATATCGGCTCACTGCAACCTCCACCTCCCAGGTTCAAATGATTCTCTTGCCTCAGCCTCCCAAGTAGCTAGGACTACAGGCGTGTGCCACCATGCTGAACTAATTTTTGTATTTTTAGTAGAGACAGGGTTTCACCCTGTTGGCAAGAATGATCTCGATCTCTTGACCTCATGATCCACCCACCTTGGCCTCCCAAAGTGCTGGGAATACAGGTGTGAGCCATGGCCAAAATAATTTTTATGTGAATAATATCTATTGATATTTACTGTGTAAAAACTAAAACAAAATTTAAATCATTTGTTAATTCATTCAAAAAAAGACTAATTACATATTAATATTAATATGGAATATCTTACCCAAACCCCATATTTTCTAAAATAATTTTTTAAAAAGTGAGAAGGATGGTACTGTTTTACATTTTTATATATCTCTAATATCTGGTTTAACAAAAGACAGCTAGGTTCTCATTTCTGCTTCTCCATTCAGTCTATTGTGATATCAAATGGCATATAGCTTTTTGAAAAATTATATTGTACCCTCAAACAAGAGAATGAAAATGAAGACAGTCAACGTCTTAGTATTGCTATGGAAGTAATTCTGACTTCACAAATTCCATGAATGGTCTTTAGGAACCCACAGGTCCTCAAATCACACTTTGAAAACCAGTCGTTTTATAGAAAGTGCCTTTAGAAGTTAGGCAAATCTGAGAATGAATGTCATTCTTACCACTTTTCTAGCTATATGATTCTGAACAAATCACTTAACTTATCTGATCATAAGTTTTCTCATCAACTGTTAGCGGTAATGTTATCTATAGAGTAGGACTGTTGTAAGGAGCAGAGACAATATTGATGTGTTTATTAGTGCAGATACTGGCACAAAGGAGCTGTCTGACAATAAGTTAATTATTATTATGATAAAAGAATGTTTATTTTTTCCCTTATTGTCATCCTTACCCAGCTTTCATATTTGTTGTTCCCCACAAACTTTAAAGAAACTCTTACCTATTTATGTAAGCAGCCAACTGTTTTGGAGATTTCTTAACCTGAAAAATGAAAGTAGATAGTCGATGTTAGAAACAAATGCTTGGTGCTGTAAAGAAGAATCAGCACTCCAGCAAAAAGCTTTCTCAGCAAGGCAATTTACTTCTGCAGAAGGGTGCCAATCGTGCCTGGAGTGGTCGCAAGAGCATACCGGACAAGGGAGGAGAAGGGGTTCTTATCCCTAATGCAGCTAGTCCCTACTGCTGTGTCGTTCCCCTATTGGCTAGGGTTGGACCGCACCGTCTACACTAATTCCAATAGGCTATTTTGGTATGAGCCAGAGTGGCAGGGTGAGCAGTTTCAGCGGGAAGGATGGTTACAGTGCAGGTGATTAAGGATGACTAAGGACAGGGCAGGTGACTGAGGATGACTAAGGACTCTAAATATGTGAGTATAAAGGCTAGAAGGGGGTTGTTTACTGAAACTAGGGCAAGGAGGTGTAAAGAACGAGGAAGTTAAACTTTAAAATGGAGAACAAAGTATAAGAAAGCTGAACATACTGACATACTGGGAGGAACTCCAAACTCATTGTACTTAACAATTTCCCCCTTTTGAATTTTACAGGTCTTCCTCTTCAAACTTCTTTAACATGTCTTAGCATAGCTGTTCTGCTTAGTTTTCTAAAAGAAAGAGCTTGTCAGAATATGGTGGAGGGGAACTGACAGAAGTTTTAGTAAGGGCTGTTTCTGTATGTTTTTGGACTAGCCCGCGGATGCGAGGTATGATGCAGCATCCAACAAGGATAAGCACTACTGCTACAATTGCAAGAGAAGTAAGGATGGAGGCTGTGATCCCTTTCCATTTACCAAACCATTTTTCTAGCCACCCTGTGAAGGGGTCACTTACTCCTGAGTTTTTTGCTAACTCATTGGATAGAGCAGTTAGATCTTACAATGCCTTTGTTATACTTTCATCGGGGCGGTATTCGTTTGGGATGAAGGTACAACATTGAGTTTCAATCATGATGCAAACTTCCCCTTTTTCTGCTAATACCATGTCTAAGGCCATTCTATTTTCCCAAGCCATCTGGCTAGTAGGCCCTAATTGCTCAGCTATTCCTTTAACAGCATCTCTAGTATAGTTAATAAACCGCTGTTGGTTGTAATAGGTGGAATTTATCTAATCTACGTTTTTATTAATTGTCACCCACCAAAATATTGACTCAAATCCAGCAGCTATTTGATCTCAGGTCTTAAATTTATTTGGTACTCCTCGTGGGACTCTAATTGTATCTAAATAAACGTGGGAGTCGAAAGACCCATAAGGGGCTTCCCTTGCTTTACAATATTATGTTTTTTTCTTTCTCTGGTTGATGAAATGCCAGGGTGAAAGGGATAGCCAACTGGACTAGGGCGCAAGTGACACTCCAGTTACTTGGCAGAGTGTCCAGCAAAGGTCTACCACAACATCACCATACATCTGCTCGGGGGTGTATAAGGGCTGACTGGTTGGTGAGCTCTTGGAAAGTCTTAAGCTCACTGCATCCTTTTAGGTCTCTAAGGGATGCTAAGTTTCCTCTTTGTCGTGAGAGACACAAAGTGAACTCAGTGTCGGGAGACGGAAGCTGGATGGCCCTCAGGGGCTAACCTGTGAGGTGTTGAACTTCGGGATATAGCAGAGAAAGAGCTTGGCATGACTTGTTACCCCAGGCTGCGGAATCCTGGAAAAGAGCTACCATACAGCCCATGCCCGGTTGACTGGAGAACCATCACAGTGGAAAGGCGACAATCTGGGCCTCTGGCCTGCCGTGCGCACGAGCATAACAATTGCTTTTGTTTAAAGTGCGGATGAAATATTTGATCTATTCCAACCAGGCATTGGCATTTTGATATCCTGTCTCAATTGCTAACGTTTGTTTTAGGTCTTTGACTTCTACAATAGCTACCTTGGTCTTGTCATTAGATGGAGGAAGAACAAGTTTTGTTGTGGGAGGTTCTGGAAGAAGGCTTAGGGGAAGGTGTAGGCGGTAGGGGAGCAATGAAGAATATTTCAAAGGATCTGATAGGGTCTGCTCCTGAAACCTCAGCCCCCATATTATAAAACTGGCTTAAAGAAGGAAATTGGCTTAGAGAAGGGGAAGAACTTTGAGGGTTTGAGATAATAACCTGTACTGGATTGCACTGGTTTCGCTGCCAGTTAGGGGAAGCTGTTCCTTTAGTAAAATGAATGTATAGCTTTAGGAAATTACAACTACTGCTTGGGGCAATCTGTTCTTGCTCTTTAGTGGTCCACAGAATGTTGGACCAACTACAGCATAAAAGCTTTGTATTGGGAGGGCAAGACTCTCAGTTTATACTGGAATCTCCGTCAAACTCTTCCCAAGCTAACTTATCCCAGTTAACAGAATTCCAGTCTGAGAAGAGCTAGGAAGGACAAAGATACTTTTCTGAAGTGGAGAGTTGCCTCTGGCTTGGCACATCTCCACAGGGCATCACAAGGCAAGCATCAAAGGTAATAGTTTGGGGTGAACTCGACCTAGTTACATTAATAACAAGAGGACTAGCAATAGATGGGGAAAAGAAAGAGATGCAACATAAGAGGATCAAACCCGTTTTAGCTTTAGCTTGGTTAGAGTAAGCCCTAGAATAGCGGCCCATGATTCTGGAGGAGGTGGTGCTCTTTTGACCTGGGTGTGATGAGTCCATCCTATTTCTGCTGTTTGAACTGTGTTCTCAATGGTTAGAAGCACTAGGCAGAGTCTTTCCTAAGCTGGTTCAAGTTTTCCTTCCCTCCAACTTTTGACAAGGATGTGGACCCTAGGCTGCTGTTGGTGTACTGGAAACTCTAGGGGTGGTGCCTGTGCTAAAAGACTTTTAGTTCTGAGGCAAGAGAAAGTGGAAGATAAACTAAGTATATAATTTCTGGCCGGGCGCGGTGGCTCAAGCCTGTAATCCCAGCGCTTTGGGAGGCCGAGGCGGGCGGATCACGAGGTCAGGAGATCGAGACCATCCTGGCTAACATGGTGAAACCCCGTCTCTACTAAAAATACAAAAAATTAGCCGGACGTGTTGGCGGGCGCCTGTAGTCCCAGCTACTCGGGAGGCTGAGGCAGGAGAATGGCGTGAACCCGGGAGGCAGAGTTTGCAGTGAGCCGAGATCGCGCCACTGCACTCCAGCCTGGGGGACAGAGCAAGACTCCGTCTCAAAAAAAAAAAAAAAAAAAAAAAAGTATATAATTTCTGAGAAACTGATCTTTTGTTTCGAACATGGGAATGTCAGCAGTGGAGTGCAAATAGAGCAACTTACACAACATTTCATAAGGGGATAAGCCGACATCTCTCTGAGGAGCAGTTCGGATTCTCAACGGGGCAATGGGAAGGCATCTAGTCCATGGCAACCGAGTCTCTAAGACTAATTTGCTTAAGTGGCTTTTTAGAGTTTGGTTCATTTTTTCCCCTACTCTTCCTGATGAAGGTGGGTGCCAGGGAGTATGATTTCCCATGTTATATCCAGTACCTGGGCTAATTTCTTAATGGCATGTGCAGTGAAATGAGTTCCATTATCTGAATCAATGTTTCCTATTAATCCAAACCTGGATGTAATATTTTCAACTAATGTTTTGACTACATTATTAGCAGTTGCACTTGAAAGGAAATAGCTTCTACCCAATGAGTAAGGTGATCTACTATTACTAATAAATACTTTAGACAACCAATTGGGGGCACCTTGGCGTAATCCACTTGGATACTTTGGAACAGTCTTAATTCCGGATACCTTCCCCTAAGAGGTGGTTTTCTGAGGGTCTGCTTATTAGTCTTCCTACATACTAGGCAACTATCTGTAACCTGTCATGCCAAAGTGTAAATTCCTACACATCCATAAACCCAAAGGACTGCATCACACATAGCTTGAGGTCCCCAATGAGTCTCTTGATGCAGATGGGAGAGGTCTCTCATGAGGGAATTGGATAACATTTTTCTTTGGTCTGGTAACACCCATTTCTCTTCTGAATTTTCTTTGGCCCCTAGTTTTATTAATTTCTCTTTTTCAGTGGGAAAGAAGATGGGAACTGCAGTTGGGGGAAGAAGGCAAGGGGTTAGGTGAAAAACAGGCATTTCAGAGGAAATGGCAGCCTGTTTGGCTATTTGAACTGCAAGGTTGTTTCTCTAGCTTTCAAAAGAGATACTTCTTTGATGTCCTGGGACATGGACAACAGCTATTTCTTCTGGCAACTGGAGGTTACCTAATACCTGAGTGATTAATTCTTGTGGACCAGGTCTTGGCCTTTGAAGACCTTGTTTGCTCCAATTTTTTTTTTTCAAAGGTGTGAGCTACCCAGAAGGCATGTTTGAAATCAGTATAAATAGTCCTTTCTTGGCTCTGCAGATGCTTTAAAGGCTTGATTGCAAACAATTCACATGTTTGGGCAGACCAATTACGGAGTAGTATTCCTGACTCTACTTCTGCAAGGAGTTCCCCATTGACTACTAGTACCCATTATGTCTTTTTCCTTCAATTACCCAGGAAGAGCCATCTATAAATAAGTGCTGCCCCATTTGAAAGGGGTCTTTCTTAAATCAGGTCTGACTTTAGTACGACAATCAATTAAATCTGAACACTCATGCTCAGGTCTCTTTAAATTTGGATTCTCAGTCAGGAAACCTGCTGGGTTAAGCGAATTATCAGTGGTTAGTGTTAAATCATCGGTCTCTAACAGGATAGCTTCGTATTTTAAAATTATTAATTCAATAAGCCACCTTTCTGCCTTCCGATTAAGGACAGTTTTGACTTGGTGACATGTATTGACAATGAAGTTCCTTCTAAAAGTTAATTTTCTTTTTTTTTTTCTGTTAATAGGGCTGTTGCTGCTACAGACTGAATACATTTAGGCCACCCTCGGATTACAGGGTCAAGAATTTTTGACAAAAAGGCTATGGGCTGCCGGTGGCCCCCATGTTTTTGAGTGAGTACTCCTAAGGCTACTGTTTTGTTTACATTGACAAAGAGACGAAAAGGCAGTTCTAGGGGAAGGTAAAGCTAGGATGGGGACAGTTACTAGTAACAACAGGGTGGGTGGTTTGGACTATCTGATTAATAGCTCTAAGGTCTTACGCTAACTGGTATGACCTGTCTGGCTTCTTTACAGGCAGTATTGGAGTGTTACAGGGAGACATACAGGGTTCAAGAAGCTCATCGTGGAGAAGACCTTCAATTATAGGTTTTAAATTTACCCTGGCTTTTAAAGGAATAGGGTGTTGCTTTCTCTTTACATTTCTCTAGGGTTTTTTAAATTTAACATGAATCAGAGGAATCTGTAACCTTCCTTGATTCCCATCTTTTGACCATACCTTGGGATGAATGTGTTCTTTGTCTGCGGCGGTGAGCAAGTTTAGGAAGGGGAGGAATTTTCCATGATTGATTTGGAGGCCTAAGCCTAATTTTAGAATTAATTCTCTTAATAGATTTGTCCCTGCATCCAGAATTAATAAATTTGATACTAACTGATCAGTTTTTATATTTCACTTCTGTCTCCTCTAAGAGTTTTTGCTCTAAACTCTTCTCCTTTTACCCTTGAGATAAAAAGTTCTTCTTGTGAACAAGTTACACTAGATGGAAAGTAACAAACTGAGGAGCGAGCTGCTCCTGAGTTGATTAAAAAGGTAATAAGCTCAAATTTAGGTCCCACTTCTAAATTTATCAAGGGCTGTTGGTGGGACTCAAGATAAAAAAAGATACAGCCCCTGACTTCCCTAGTCTTCCTCAAAAGCTCTAAGTGGGATGACTTTTTCTTCCTTTTCTCATTCGGGACATTTTCTTTTAAAGTGACCTAATTTTCCACATTTGAAACATTCGTTCTGTCCTTTTTTCTTTTTTACCTTTGAGCCTCCTGGCTTTACTCTTTTGTACCCTTCATATTGCCTGGAGAGCGGGGGTCTAGCTTCCTTACAGCTTCTGGCCCCATGGGTACTTTGTTGTATGGTGGACAGCAGAACTTTTGCCATCTGTTTTTTTCTTCATCTCTTCTTACATATACTTTCTGGGCTTCTCTTAGAAGCTCTTCTATAGATTTACCTTCCCAGTTCTCTATCTTTTGTAATTTCTTGTTAATATCTGGCCAACTATTAGTTACAAAATGAAGCTTTAACATCTTTCATCTGGGGGAGTCTTCTAATTATAGACCTGCATATTTTCTCATTTGCTCTTTGAGTCTTTTTAGGAATTTTACAGCTCTTTCATCTTTTCCTTGTTATTGAAAGCTTTTGTAATGTTTTGGATGCGGGGTTTAGACTCTCGAATTCTTTTTATTATCATTTCTCTAAGGTCTTTTCATTATTCTTCTAATATTTCAACATCAGGCCTAGGGGACTATCAGGGGGAATATTATTGTTGCTAGCTTTATACTTTTTATCCCTTACCTTACTTGGGGTATTTCCCATCTTGATGGTATTGGGGTAAGGCTCAATCTCCCCTACTGGACATTTCTTGACTTTCGGGGTAGGGCTCAATTTCCCCTACTGGAAATTTTTTGCCTTCCCCACTACTGGACGTTTGTGTGAGGCTCAATTCCCTCTACTGGAGATTTCACACCTTCCTTTCCTAGAGGCTCAACACCCTCTGCTGGAGGCTTCTCGCATTCTTCTACTTTCGCTTTATCCTTCTCTGGCTGCTTCCCTAATGGGAACATCAGATCCCTCTTGCGATTGGCAGGTTGGTATAAACCCTCAACCCAGACTCCTTTACAGGAGGGCTGCCCTAAGCTGTATGAGGTGACTACGAATCCACAAATCTGGACTCAACACTCGCTTTGCACTCAGTTGTGCATCTCATTCACACACTTTCAACCTCCCAAGATAACCCAACCACCAAGGAAATACTTTGTCACTCTTGTGACATTTCTTACCTTGGTCTATGCACAGGGTTACCTGGTATGTGATGATTTTTTTTCCCCCAAATTGTTGGTCTGTTTCTTCCTGCGTTGCTGAGAGTCCGGGTTTATTCATCACACTGAGTGGGCCTCGATTCCTCACACAAGGCCGCCGCAATGAGGCCGCAGGGCGTGCCTCCTTATGGGAGAGGACCGGAGACCCTTCCCCAGAGGAGAATGGGAATCCCGGACTACCCCCAAATTTGCTAGAAACAAATGCTTGATGCCGCAAAGAAGAATCAGCACTCTGGCAAAAACCTTTCTCAGCAAGGCAATTTACTTCTGCAGAAGGGTGCCAATCACGCCTGGAGTGGTTGCAAAAGCACACTGGACAAGGGAGGGGAAGGGGTTCTTATCCCTAACGCAGCTAGTCCCTACTGCTATGTTGTTCCCCTATTGGCTAGGGTTGGACCGCACAGTCTAAGCTAATTCTGATAGGCTATTTTAAAGAGAGCAGGGGTATGAACTGGAGTGGCGGGGGAGCAGTTTCGGCAGGAAGGATGGTTACAGAGCAGGTGACTAAGATGACTGAGGACAGAGCAGGTGACTAAGGATGACTAAGAACTCTAAATATGTGAGTATAAAGGCTAGAAGGGGGTTGTTTACTGAAACTAGGGGCAAGGAGGCATAAAGAATGAGGAAGTAGGCCGGGCGCGGTGGCTCACGCTTGTAATCCCAGCACTTTGGGAGGCGGAGGCGGGCGGATCACGAGGTCAGGAGATCGAGACCACGGTGAAACCCCGTCTCTACTAAAAATACAAAAAATTAGCCGGGCGTGGTGGCGGGCGCCTGTAGTCCCAGCTACTCGGAGAGGCTGAGGCAGGAGAATGGCGTGAACCCGGGAGGTGGAGCTTGCAGTGAGCCGAGATCGCGCCACTGCACTCCAGCCTGGGTGACAGAGCGAGACTCCGTCTCAAAAAAAAAAAAAAAAAAAAAAAAAAAAAAAGAATGAGGAAGTTAAACTTTAAAATGGAGAACAAAATATAAGGAAGCTGAACATACTGACATACTGGTTCTTTGAAGAGGAACTCAGAACTCATTGTACTTAATAACTGAGGCATATTTAAGTTCATTAATAGTTATGTAAATTTTGTGATTGATATCAACAAATCTAAAATTCAACAGATAAGTTTTTCAGATTAATGTTTTCTCTGTTCTAATTCTGTAGTCTGAATCAACATACAACAACATCATATGTAGTTATTTTTGGTAAAGCAACATATCTGATATGGTTTCGCTGTGTCCCCACCCAAATCTCATCTTGAATTGTAGCTCCCATAATTCCCACATGTTGTGGGAGGGACTCAGTCGGAGATAACTGAATCATGTGGGCGGTTTCCCCAATACTGTTCTTGTGGTAGTGAATAAGTTTCACGAGATCTGATGGTTTTATAAGGGGAAATTCCTTTCACATGGTTCTCATTCTCTCGTCTGCTGCCATGTAAGTAAAATGTGCCTTTCGCCTTCCAACATGATTGTGAGGCCTCTCTAGCCACGTGCAACTGTGAGTCCATTAAATCTCTTTTTCTTTAGAGATTACCCAGTCTCGGGTATGTCTTTATAAGCAGCACAAAAACAGACTAATACAACATCCAGCTCTCTATTTTCCACACCTCTAGTTGCAAATTATACTGTAACTCATAGGATGCTTAACAAGTGAGTTAAATTTTAATCTCTTTTCTTGTTGCTGTTGTTTTAGAGATAGGATCTCGCTCTGTCACTCAGGCTGAAGTACAGTGGTATGAACACAGCTCACTGTAGCCTTAACGCCCTGGGCTCAAGTGACCCTCCTACCTCAGCCTCCCCAGTAGCTAGGACCACAGGTGCATGCCACCATGTCTTGCTAGTTGAAAAAAGTTTTTTTGGTAGAGATGGAGTCTCACTATGTTGTCCAGGCTGGGCTTGAACTCCTGGGTTCAAGCAATCCTCCTGCCTCAGCCTCCGAAAGTGCTGGGATTATAGGCATGAGCCACCACACCTGGCCTAAATGTGGTTTAAAAGAAAGTACACCAGTGCTAATGAACCTTACAATAGTGAACACAAAGCACCTCTAGAATTCCTCTTTAACTAAAATATTTAAATTATATCATATTGAAACAGTATACTGACTAAAAACTTTTTTTTTTTTGATATGGAGTTTTGCTCGTCACCCAGGCTAGAATGCAATGGCGCGATCTCAGCTCACTGCAACCTCCACCTCCTGGGTTCAAGTGACTCTCCTCCCTCAGCCTCCCAAGTGGCTGGGATTACAGGCACCCACCACCATGCTCAGCTAATTTTTGTATTTTTAGTAGACACAGGGTTTCACCATGTTGGCCAGGCTGGTCTTGAACTCCTGACCTCAGGTGATCCACCCACCTCGGCCTCCCAAAGTGCTGGGATTACAGGCATAAGCCACCATGCCCAGCCCGATTAAAAACCTTTTAGAGCTTATAGAAATAAAATGGTTAAGACCTAACAAAGAAAAAAAAAAGAAATACATTGGTTATATTTCACCAATTCAACTTAATTCTGGGAGATTAAGCAGAATTATTATCCTCCCATTGTTTAAACAATTCAACCAGAGATATCTAGAGACCTGAACGTTTAAATTGTCTTATCTGTTTTCTAGAAACCATGGACTTACCTCCTTCATGTTCTTATTAGTGAAATTAGAGATCTTTTTTCTAGGAAGATCAATGAAATGATCCTCAATCTTATTACAAAAGTTCCGTTTTTTAACATTGTGGGTTTCCGATGCCATAATCTCTTAAGTACCTAGACAATACAATAAAATAGAAAATTAAAAAAGCAAAAAGAGTCTGATCATTTTTAACACACACACGAACATACAACAGTAGCACAATGCTATATAAAAAAAGGCAGAGGACATCATTTTAATTTACGCATTTTTAAAAACCTGAACATAGAGGAAGCACAAGGCAAGGCATTCCAGGAAATTAAGGATCTTTCTGTCCTCATTCTTTTTTTTTTTTTTTTTTGAGATGGAGTTTTGCTCTGTTGCCCAGGCTGGAGTGCAATGGCACAATCTTGGCTCACTGCAACCTCCGCCTCCTGGGTTCAAGCGTTCTCCTGCCTCAGTCTCCCAAGTAGCCGGGATTATAGGCTTGTGCCACCATGCCCGACTAATTTTATATTTTTTTAGTAGAGACAGGGTTTCACCAGGTTGGTCAGGCTGATCTCATACTCCTGACCTCAGATGATCCATCCACCTCGGCCTCCCTAAGTGCTGGGATTACAGGCATGGGCCACTGTGCCCAGCCTGTCCTCATTCTTTAGTTGGAACCAGTGACAATAATATTGTATGTATTTTTTTTTTTTGCCAAAGCAACACATCAATCTCCCCATTTTCCATGTCACTGGCCATTTATTAAATGCACAGGTTATGAAATAAGGTGTATAAGGTGGTGGTATCTATGACATCCAAATGTATAGAAACCTAAAACTGTGCAACTAAATCACTGGGTCAAATACAACCCTAAGCAATGAGGGGAACCAAAATTGGACTACATACAACTGACTTGTCCTATGCCTAATCCTTAAATTCTTCTTTCACTTTTGCAGACAGCTCTCCAAAGCTCTCCTCTACCTTTGAAAACAAAAAAAAATCAATGCCCTCCTATTTTACTAATTATATCTAAAGAGGGTCTAAAGAGGGGGTGGTGATGGAAACAAATGCTATGACTTAATTTATGTAACAGAGGAAATTTGTGATTTTCTCACTTGCACTCTGGTTTCACATTGGAAATTTATTTTAGGTCATGCGCTGAATGTAAGTTCCTCCCTTATTCTTTCTTTAAACATCTACTAAGCATTCACTATAAGCCAGGCCCTGGCTTTTTTTGTCACCACCAAGTCTGCCTTACAAGAGCTCCTGAAGGAAGCACTAAACATGGACACGAACAACCGGTACCAGCCACTGCAAAAATATGCCAAATTGTAAAGACCATCGATGCTATGAAGAAACTGCATCAATTAACAGGTGAAATAACCAGCTAGCATCATAATGACAGGATCAAATTCATACATAACAGTATTAACCTAAAATGTAAATGGGCTAAATGCCCCAATTAAAAGACACAGACTGGCAAATTGTATAAAGAGCAAGACCTATCGGCGTGCTGTATTCAAGAGACCCATCTCACATGCAAAGACACATATAGGCTCAAAATAAAGGGATGGAGGAAGATCTTCCAAGTAAATGGAAAGCAAAAAAAAAGCAGGGTTTGCAATCCTGGTCTCTTATAAACAGACTTTAAACCAACAAAGATCAAAAGAGACAAAGAAGGCCATTATATAATGGTAAAGGAATCAATTCAGCAAGAAGAGCTAACTATCTTAAATATATATGCACCCAATACAGGAGCACCCAGATTCATAAAGCAAGTCCTTGGAGACCTACAAAGAGACTTAGACTCCCAAACAATAACAATGGGAAACTTCAACACTCCACTGTCAATATTAGACAGATCAGTGAGACAGAAGGTTAACAAGGATACCCAGGATTTGAACTCAGCTCTGCACCAAGCTGACCTAACAGACATCTACAGAACTCTTCACCTCAAATCAACAGAATATACATTCTTCTCAGCACCACATCGCACTTATTCCAAAATTGACCACACAGTTGGAAGTAAAGCGCTCCTCAGGAAACGTAAAAGAACAGAAATCACAGCAAACTGCCTCTCAGACCACAGTGCAATCAAACTAGAACTCAGGATTAAGAAACTCACTCAAAACCATACAATTACATGGAAACTGAACAACCTGCTCCTGAATGACTACTGGGTAAACAATGAAAGAAGGCAGAAATAAAGATGTTCTTTGAAACCAGTGAGAACAAAGACACAACGTACCAGAATCTCTGGGACACATTTAAAGCAGTGTGTAGAGGGAAATTTATAGCATTAAATGCCCTCAAGAGAAAGCAGGAAAGATCTACAATCGACACCCTAAAATCACAATCAAAAGAAGTAGAGAAGCAAGAGCAAACAAATTCAAAAGCTAGCAGAAGTCAAGAAATAACTAAGATCAGAGCAGAACTGAAGGAGATAGAGACACAAAAAACCCTTCAAAAAAATCAATGAATCCAGGAGCTGGTTTTTTGAAAAGATCAACAAAATTGATAGACCGCTAGCAAGACTAATAAGAAAACAGAGAAGAATCAAATAGATGCAATAAAAAATGATAAAGGGGATATCACCACTGATGGCCCAGAAATACAAACTGCCATCAGAGAATACTATAAACACCTATATGTAAATAAACTAGAAAATCTAGAAGAAATGGATAAATTCCTGGATACGTACACCTTCCCAAGACTAAACCAGGAAGAAGTTGAATTGCTGAATAGACCAATAACAGGCTCTGAAATTGAGGCAATAATTAATAGCCTACCAACCAAAAAGAGTCCAGGACCAAACGGATTCACAGCTGAATTCTACCAGTAAGTACAAAGAGGAGCTGGTACCATTCCTTCTGAAACTATTCCATCAATAGAAAAAGAGGGAATCCTCCCTAACTCATTTTATGAGGCCAGCATCATCCTGATACCAAAGCCTGGCAGAGACACAACAAAAAAAGATAATTTTAGACCAATATCCCTGATGAACATTGACACAAAAATCCTCAATAAAATACTGGCAAACCAAATCCAGCAGCACATCAAAAGCTTATCCACCACAATCAAGTCGGCTTCATCCCTGGGATGCAAGGCTGGTTCAACAGATGCAAATCAATAAACATAATCCATCGCATAAACAGAACTAGCGACAAAAACCACATGATTATCTCAATAGATGCAGAAAAGGCCTTTGACAAAATTCAACAGCCCTTCATGCTAAAATGTCTCAATAAACTAGGTATTGATGAATCATATCTCAAAATAATAAGAGCTATTTATGACAATCCCACAGCCAATCTCATACTGAATGGGCAAAAACTGGAAGCATTCCCTTTGAAAACTGGCACAAGACAGGGATGCCCTCTCTTACTACTCCTATTCAACACAGTGTTGGAAGTTCTGGCCAGGGCAATCAGGCAAGAGAAAGAAATAAAGGGTATTCAATTAGGAAAAGAGGAAGTCAAATTGTCCCTGTTTGCAGATGACATGATTGCATATTTAGAAAACCCCATCGTCTCAGCCCAAAATCTCCTTAAGCTGATAAGCAACTTCAGCAAAGTCTCAGGACACAAAATCAATGTGCAAAAATCACAAGCATTCCTATATACCAATAACAGACAAACAGAGCCAAATCATGAGTGAACTCCCATTCACAATTGCTACAAAGAGAATAAAATACCTAGGAATCCGACTTACAATGGATGTGAAGGACCTCTTCAAGGAGAACTACAAACCACTGCTCAACGAAACAAAAGAGGACACAAAAAAATCGAAGAACATTCCATGCTCATGGATAGGAAAAATCAATATCGTGAAAATGGCCATACTGCCCAAGGTAATTTATAGATTCAATGTCATCCCCATCAAGCTACCAATGACTTTCTTCAAAGAATTGGAAAAAACTACTTTAAAGTTCATATGGAACCAAAAAAGAGCTTGCATTGCCAAGACAATCCTAAGCCAAAAGAACAAAGCTGGAGGCATCACACTGCGTGACTTCAAACTATACTACAAGGCTACAGTAACGAAAACAGCAAAAGAGATATATAGACCAATGGAACAGAACAGAGACCTCAGAAACAGCAAAACAGATATATAGACCAATGGAACAGAACAGAGACCTCAGAAATAACACCACACATCTACAACCATCTGATCTTTGACAAACCTGACAATAAGCAATGGGGAAAGGATTCCCTATTTAATAAATGGTGCTGGGAAAACTGGCTAGCCATATGTAGAAAGCTGAAACTAGATCCCTTCCTTACACCTTATACAAAAATTAATTCAAGATGGATTAAAGACTTAAATGTTAGATGTAAAATCATAAAAACCCTAGAAGAAAACCTAGGCAATACCATTCAGGACACAGGCATCGGCAAGGACTTCATGATTAAAACACCAAAAGCAATGGCAACAAAAGCCAAAATAGACAAATGGGATCTAATTAAACTAAAC
This sequence comes from Hylobates moloch, assembly GCF_009828535.3. NCBI lineage: Eukaryota > Metazoa > Chordata > Mammalia > Primates > Hylobatidae > Hylobates > Hylobates moloch. Next base: position 80,042,981 of record NW_026652289.1, on the reverse strand, counting down.
AGCTTCTGCACAGCAAAAGAAACTACCATCAGAGTGAACAGGCAGCCTACAGAATGGAAGAAAATTTTTGCAATCTACCCATCTGACAAAGGGCTAATATCCAAAATCTACAAAGAACTTAAACAAATTGTCAAGAAAAAAACAACCCAATCAAAACGTGGGCAAAGGATATGAACAGACACGTCTCAAAAGAAGACATTTATGCAGCCAACAGACATAGGAAAAAATGCTCATCATCACTGGTCATCAGAGAAATGCAAATCAAAACCACAATGAGATAGCATCTCATGCCAGTTAGAATGGCGATCATTACAAAGTCAGGAAACAACAGATGCTGGAGAGGATGTGGAGAAACAAGAACACTTTTACACTGTTGGTGGGAGTGTAAATTGGTTCAATCATTGTGGAAGACAGTGTGGTGATTCCTCAAGGATCTAGAACTAGAAATACCATTTGGCCCAGTGATCCCATTACTGGGTATATATCCAAAGGATAATAAATCATGCTACTAGAAAGACACATGAACATGTATGTTTATTGCAGCACTATTCACAATAGCAAAGACTTGGAACCAACGCAAATGTCCATCAATGATAAACTGGATTATGAAAATGTGGCACATATATATCATGGAATACTATGCAGCCATAAAAAAGGATGAGTTCATGTCCTTTACAGGGATATGAATGAAGCTGGAAACGATCATTCTCAGCAAACTATCACAAAGGCAGAAAACCAAACACCATATGTTCTCACTCACAGGTGGGAACCGAACAATGAGAACACTTGGACACAGGGCGGGGAACATCACACAGCAGGGTCTGTCATGGGGTAGGGGGTGGGGGAGGGATAGCATTAGGAGAAATACCTAATGTAAATGACAAGTTGACAGGTGCAGCAAACCAACATGGCACATGTATATGTATGTAACAAACCTGCACGTTGTGCACATGTACCCTGGCACTTAAAGTATAATAATAAAAAATAAATAAATAAAAGAAGTGGAGATAAAGGTAACCCTAAGAACAAGTAGATAGATCGAATATCCATTTAAGACACAGTTGGCTCACTAGATCCTCTTTCTCATTCCAGTAAAAAAACGAGTTTTATTCTCTAGAAAACGTAAAACAGAGTCCTTGGGAGGAACATATTCTTTTTTTTTTTTTTTTTTTTTGAGATGGAGTCTCACTCTATCTCACTCTATTGCCCAGGCTGAAGTCCAGTGGCATGATCTTGGCTCACTGCAACCTCTGCCTCCCAGGCTCAAGCAATTCTCCTGCCTCGGCCTCCTGAGTACCTGGGATTATGGGCTCCCGTCACCATGCCTGGCTAATTTCTGTATTTTCAGTAGAGATGGGGTTTCACCATATTGGCCAGGCTGGTCTCAAACTCCTGACCTCAAGTGATCCACCCACCTTGGCCTATCCAAGTGTTGGGATTACAGGTGTGAGCCACTGCACCCAGCCTAGGAACATATTCTAAAAAGGTGGATGACCAAGTGAAAGTTTACATACTAAATGTTGAGACCGCTAACCTTCTTTCCACTCCTTGCCTCACAGAGGCTTGCAACCAGGCTTATACACTCCAGGGAAGAGTGCAGAGGATACTTTCTTAGGAATTCTGACTAATCTTATAACACACAGACACACACACACACACACACACACACACACACACACACACACACGCTTCTCTCTAAAATACTAACATCAATGGTGGTCTGTTTCCAAAGAACTGTATGTCAACTAAGGTGGTAGTTACCTAATTATCAAAACTAATAGAGCTATATACTAAAAAGGGTGAATTTTTATTGTGTGTAAATTGTACTTTGATAAACCTAACTTCTAAAAAATATTTGAAATAATTGCATCTATACAACAAAAATGAGACAAAAAATCCAACAAAAATACTCTTAAAAATTAAAAATAGGACATAATAAAAATAGTAAAAAACTCAACAGAAGTTGGAAGAGAAACCTGAAGCTATCTCCCAGAACATAGGAAGAAAAAAAAAATCAGAAGACTGGTTTAGAGGGACCAACATCCAAATAAAGAGAATTTTAGAAAGAGTACAAGAAAGTAAAAGAGAAATCAAACAAAGAGATACTTTAAGAAAACTGTACAAGATTGAAGGATATAAATTTCTAGATGGAAAGTGTATCATAATGGATGAAAACAGACCTACAAGGTACATCATTGCTAAATTTCAGAGTAGTAGGGAAGCTAGAGAAGGTGAAAATACACAAACAAATAAAAAATAAATCCTAAAATCCAAACTTGGTCATGTAAAAATGACAGATACAGAGTAAAGCCTTCAAAATTCTCAGGCAACCTAAAATTTTATATCCAGCCAAATTGTCAAGTGTGAGGGTAAGAGAAACGCATCTTCAGATACACAGAGTTCCCAAAAATTTATTCACAGTAAGCAATAAAAGAAGGATAAACCAAAAAAAAGAAGGATAAGAAATGGAAATCCAATAGGATATATGGAAGGCATTTCCCAGGATGATTATGAAAGAAGGTCCCAAGATGAAGGCTGTGCACCAGAAGTAGAGGAAAACTGGTATACATCAGAATACATGAGGAAAGAAATTATGAAATTAATTTATAATAAATACCTGGTGTTAATTAGAGAGGAGATGGAGACAATTGGGGAATAGTTAGAAGGAATGGCACATTTTTCAAGTGCTATAAGAAAAGAAGTGTCAACCCAGAATCCTACGTTCAGTAAAAATATCCTTCAGGAATGAAAAGAAAACTGACAATCTCAGATGAAAGAAAATTAAGAGAATTTGTTACCAGCAGATCTACCTTAAAAGAATGACTATAGGAAGTTCTCTTTAGCCAAACAAAACAAATGAACAAACAAACAAACAAATGATGAAAGAAGAAATCTAGGAACACCAGGGAGACAGAAAATAGTGAGCAAAAATATAAGAAAATGCAATAGACTTTCATTCTTGAGTTTTCCAAATTATGTTTAATTGTTGAAGTAAAAATTATAACACTATCTGATGCTGTTCAAAATACAGGTAAAGAAACTAATTAAGACTTTTATAGGATAAGTGGTGGAGGTTAAAGGGATATAAAAAGAGGTAAGATTTCTACATTTTACTCAAACTGGTAAAATGACCACATAAGTAGACTGTGATATGTATGTATAATGTAATAACTAGAGCTATCACTGAAAAAGCTGTATCAAGAATTATACTTAAAAACACTATAGGGAAATCAAAATGGAATGAGAAACGTGTTTACGTAACCTGGAGAAAGGCAAACAAAACAAAATAACAAACCAACATATAAAGCCAGGGAAACCAAAGAACAGAGAGAACAGAAAACAAAAAATAAAATGATAGACTTAAGCTCTGACATACTGATAACTGTATTATATGTAAATGGTCTAAAAGTCACTTAGTTTATTAAAAAGCCAGAGATTGACAGAGTAAATTCAGAAACATGACCTAATTATATGTTGTCCACAAGAAACTCACTTCAAAAATAATGATGTAGGCATGCAGAAAGTAAAAGGAAGGGGGGAAAAAAGTATCATGCAAATACTTTTTTTTTTTTCTTAATTCGCTTTCTCGCTCAGGCTGGAGTGCAGTGGTGCGATCTCGGCTTACTGCAACCTCCGCCTCCCGCATTAAAGCGATTCTCCTGCCTCGATGGGACTATAGGTGCCCGCCATCACACCCAGCTAATTTTTCTATTTTTAGTCGAGATAGGGTTTCGCCATGTTAGCAAGGTTGGTCTTGAACTCCTGACCCCAAGTGATCCACCCACCTCGGCCTCCCAAAGTGCCAGGATTACAGGTATGAGCCACTGCGACTGGCCACAAATAATAACTTTTAAAAAGCAGGCCAGGGTGGTGGCTCATGCCTGTAATCCCAGCACTATGGTAGGCTGACAAGGCAGGAGGATTGCCTGAGTGCAGGAGTTCAAGACCACCCAGGGCAACATACTAAGATTCCATTACAATAAAAATAATACAAATATAAAATAAGCAACACGCACACACACGTGCACACACATACACACACACACAGGCATATATAACATATATGTACATACAGGTTGAGTATCCCTTACCTGAAATCCTGAAATGCTTGGAACCAGAAGTGTTTTGGATCTTCTATTTTTTCAGATTTTGAAATATGTCCATTATATACTTACTGGTTACACACCCTAAATCCCAAATCCCAAATGCTTCAGTAAGCATTCCCTTTGAGTGCTCAAAAAATTTCAGTGCTCAAAAAGCCTTGGATTTTGGACCATTTCAGATTTGGATTTTTAGATTTGGAATACTCAACCTGTATGTGTTTTTAAAGAATCTATAAAATTATTTTTTTCTCTAGATGATAATGTACATAGTCTGCACCCTTTCATATGGGAGACATGTTTACTTCTTCATAGGCTAAAATAGTTTTCTAAAACTTTTTAAGAATGAAGGACTTGACACCATTAGTCATTATAAAATGCAAGTCAAAACTACTTGCAAACCTGTTGCACAAGCAATGAGATAATACTTCATAACCATTAGAATGGCTATACTAAAAAAGACAGACAATAACAATGTTGAGAAAGATGTGGAAGAACTGGATCCCTCACGCATTACTATGGGAATGTAAAAATACATTCAAACTTTGGAAAATGTATTTTCCAAATATTACTTGAACCCGGGAGGCGGAGGTTGCAGTGAGCCCAGATCGCACCATTGCACTCCAGCCTGGGTGAGAAAATGGCAGTTTCTTAAAATATTAAATACAGATTTATCATATGATCCAACAACTCTACTCCTACATAAAAATGCAAAAGAAACAAAAACATATGTCCCAACAAAGATACGTATGCAAATGTTATAACAACATTATTCACAATAGCCAAAAAGCAAAAAACAACCCAAATGTCCATCAACTGCTGAATGAATAAACGAAATGTGGTGTATCTGTATGGAATATCATTCAGCAACAAAAAGGAATGAAGTGGCCAGGTGTGGTGGCTCACGCCTGTAATACCAACACTTTGGGAGGCCGAGGTGGGCAGGTCACCTGAGGTCAGGAGTTCGAAACCAGCCTGGCCAACGTGGTGAAACTCCCTCTCAACTAAAAATAGAAAAAAAATAAGCTGGGCGTGGTGGCAGGCACCTGTAATCCTAGCTACTTGGGAGGCTGAGGCATGATAATTACTTGAACCCAGGGGGCGGAGTTTGCAGTGAGCCCAGATCACGCCATTGCACTCCAGTCTGGGTGAGAAGAGTGAAACTTCGTCAAAAAAAAAAAAAAAAAAAAAAAAAAAAAGTAGTACCAATACGTATACAACATGTTTGAATACTGTGTTAAGTGAAAGAAGCCAAACATGAAAGACCACATATTACATGATTCAATTTAAATGAAAATGTCTATAAAAATAAAATTTATAGAGATAGAAAGTAGATTCATGGTTGTCTTAGGCTAGGATGGGAGTGGGAATAATTACATATAGGCACAAGGTTTCTTTTTGGGATGATGGAAATGTTCTAAAATTATACTGGGGTTGACAACTGCACAATTCTGTGTACACTTACAATATAGTTACAATCAGTAAATTGTACATTTTGGTATGTACATTTAAGACAGGTGAATTTTATGGTATATAAATTATACTTCAATAAAGCTTTAAAAGGAGTGAAGGAAATCATAATTGTAATGGTAAAGTCTCATTGCAAAGGATTTATATACTACAAATTCCATTTTGTTTCATGTCTCATATATTTGACAGCACCTTTGTTGGGGCAACAATACAGGATTATCCCTTTTCCACCAAGAGCATTTGACAATGTAACTAAAACTAGTTTAAAGCAATGGTCAGGCCTCTATGTGCTTTTGAAGTGCTATTTGATAATACACAAAAAAGTGAAGAATCTGGAATGGTATTAAGGGTTGAAGACAGTGATCATAGAAACTGGCAATGACAGCCTTTTAATGAAAAAAAAAAAAAGGAAGAAAAGAAATAAGGTCTTAAGAGAATAAAAGACTGAAAAGGGGCCAATATACTAACTGTGTATAACTATCCTGAACATTGGACATAGTGCATATTTTCTTAAAGACAATACAGTGTTTGCTAATACCCTTAGGGTATTGTCCTGAGAAGGTAGAAAAACAGAAGCATGTAGAAGGAATTGGAGGGATAAATTCTCTTTACATAGTAGCTATCACCTACCAGAAAAATGAAAAGGGATCTTTCTATATAATCTACTACAATGACTGCCAAATCAAAGGATTAAACAGCTCTAGGCCGGGAGCGGTGGCTCACATATGTAATCCCAGCACTTTGGGCGGCCGAGGCGGGTGGATCATTTGAGGTCAGGAGTTTGAGACCAGCCTGACCAACATGGTGAAATCCCCTCTCTACTAAAAATATAAAATTAGCTGAGCATGGTGATGCAAATCCCCTCTCTACTAAAAATATAAAATTAGCTGAGCATGGTGGTGCATGCCTGTAATCCCAGCTACTTGGGAGGCTGAGGCAGAAGAATCACTTGAGTCTGGGAGGCAGAGGTTGCAGCAAGCCACTGTACTCCAGCCTGGGTGACAAGAGCGAAACTCTGTCTCAAAAAAAAAAAAAAAAAAAAAGATTAAACAGCTCGAAGTGTTCACATACTCCACATCTACTTAAAATAATGAGAAAAACTCATCATACAGGAATGTAACACGTCTAGACTTTTGTTTGTAACACCTTAAGTTACAGCTCAAGATCAAGTTAAGCTTTCTTTTTCCATTAATATACTACAATATATTTATCACTTACATTGTATTTAACTCTGTAATTTCACGAGGCAATTTCATTCCTCCTCTTGAAAATCAAAGCATAGTTGTGTACAAAGAAACTTTCTCCTCCAGTTACTACTACACAGTCATTCCCACTATGGCAAAGGGTATGTGTAGTTATCTCTCAAGAATCTTGAAGTTGAAAACAGTTTATAACCACTATAATACAATACACAAGAAATAAAAGGGTTTTAGAACGTAAAAGCTTTAGCCTATTTTTTTTTAACCCAGAGATGTCAAGTAACTAACCCAAAGACAGTTAATAGCAGATCACAGGACGTAGAATCCATGCCATTCAACCACATTTCTATTTTCGTTAATTGAATTCAATTTGTTCTCAACTAGAATAAACATTTTCAATCCGAATAACCAACTTTAAACAGCGTATTGAAGCCAAATAATATGACAGTACTAATTTTTCTGAGGAGATAACAACAGGTGGACAGGTGAACATAAGCTATAAGCTATCTACCATCCCCTTCCTTCATCTAACATGGGTAGCCTTTTCCTCTCTTTTCTAAGGCCCACCAGGAGATTCATGGGGCCTTATCACAAGTTTTCCCATGAGGTGGCTACCATGTAAAAAATGAAAGGGAAGGGTGAACATGAACTTTTTTCTTCAAGAATTTCAGTGGGCCCGGCGCGGTGGCTCACACCTATAATCTCAGCACTTTGGGTGGCCAAGGAGGGCGGACCATGAGGTCAGGAGATCGAGACCATCCTGGCTAACATGGTGAAACCCCGTCTCTACTAAAAATACAAAAATTAGCCAGGCATGGTGGTGGGTGCTGGTAGTCCCAGCTACTTGGGAGGCTGAGACAGGAGAATGGCGTGAACCCGGGAGGCAGAGCTTGCAGTGAGCTGAGATCATGCCACTGCACTCCAGCCTGGGTGACAGAGCGAGACTCTGTCTCAAAAAAAAAAAAAAAAAAAAAAAAAAGGATTTCAGTGAAGGAGAGAAGAAGAGAAGGTAAACATGAGATTTTTCTGGGATAATCTTTAGGGCCTGTACGTACTGATTCCTTCCTCCTTTCCTCCTAAATTCAGTTGCCAGACTCTCAATATGTGCAGTATTTCAATAACCACAGTATTATCTGTAGTTATGTTTCAAAATGCAATACAGATCAGGTCAAAAAAAGAAGGTGATAAGAATGGATCTAAGAAAGCCAAGGCTGATCTCAATGGGACTGGTGCTTACAATGGAATATTAAAAAGACTATTTTCAAAGGCTGTTTTGTGAAGTGGAGCAAAGTCCAAAAATAATGGTTGTCTTAGCTCGTTTTGTGCTACTACAACAGAATAGCTGAGACTGGGTAATTTATAAAGATCAGAGGTTTATTTTGTATAGTTCTAGAGGCTTGGAAGTCCAAGACTGAGGGGCCCATATCTAGCAAGGGCCTTTTTGCTTCCTCATCCCATGGTGGAAGGTAGAAGGGTAAGTGGGCAAAACAGAAAGCAAAAGGGCCAAAGTTACTTTTATAACAAACCCACTTTAACAATAATGAACCTGCTCCTATGATAAAAATACTAATCCATTCATGACAGAGCCCTCATGACCTAATCACCTCTTAATGGTCCCACCTCTCAACACTGTCGCATAGGGGATTAAGTTTCCAGCATGTGAACTCTGGAGCGCACATTGAAACCATAGCAATGGTATTTTTTGTTTGTTTGTTTTTTAAGAGATAAAGTCTCATATGTTGCTCAGGCTGGCCTGAAACTCCCGGGCTCAAGAGATTCTCCCACTTCAGCCTCCAGAATAGCCAAGACTATAGGCACACAACATCCCACCTGGCAAGCAACAGTATTTTAAAAAGCAGAATAGAAAACTAAATGCATAGTAAGATCCAGGTTTTTCAAAAGAGATATAGGTAAGATCTATCCAATCAAAAAAGGTCTATCAAAACATTAACAGAAATTATTTCTTGCTGGTGGGATTATGGGTGCTCCCCCCCACCATCACTTAACATGTTTTTCTATTTTCTACAACAAACATGAATTGTTTTTATAATCTGAAGAAATAAATATTTTAACTTGATGAGATCACTGTCTTATAAAACATGGCTTAATCGTATAACTCCCTTATAGTAAACAAGCAAAAAAGGTGGAAATGCCAATACATGGAGGTAATATTTTATAAGAATAATCTATTTTAACTTTTCCAAAATTAGGACAGCTTCATCTAACTTTCTCAATTCTTGCTTTCTCACCTCAATTTGGACTTTGCTCCCACAAACCCTTTTTAAAAATCTTTGATTTCTCCCTTTGAACTTATTCCTCCCTTCTGCTTTCAAACATGATCAGATTTCCATGATCAACTCCTATACTCTTTCTCTGCTTCCCTTTCCTGCCAAATTTCTACAATGAGTGCTTTTTAGCTTCCATTTTCTCTTTAACTCTTTGTAATCTTGCTTTTATTTTGCTCTCTCATCTGAAAAAAAAAATGCATCTTGAATTAAACCTATATAGGAGCCTTTATAGAACTGATGATGCTCATCAAAGTCAGCCAAGCCAACTCTAAAGACATCGCTCATTCTTCATCACCATTTAGCTCTTTCGTCACTTCATGGCCCTTCCCTGACTCTTTCTGTTCATACAACACAGTTGTTCTGACTCTCCTTGTTCCCTTACCATTTTTCTGGTTCCTTTTCCTCCAGCAGCTCCTCTCTCTACTAAAATTGAAGAAATATGCTTTCATGGCTTCAGTTATTTCTCTCAACCCAGGTCTTCCTTAATTTCTTTGTATTTGGCTCCTGGGTCAGCCACTGCTAGGTCCAAGTCAACACATCTAAATCTCTTCAATGTCAAACCAACTTGCTGCCCTTCCTAGCTATCACATTTGAAATGACTGGCAAAATTCTCTCAGACTGGAAACATGGGAGTTATTTTCACTCCTTTCTCCTTCCTTCTAACAAATCACCAAGTTTTCTCAAATCTTCAGGCAGGGCACAGTGGCTCACATCTGTAATCCCAGCACTTTGGGAGGCTGAGGTGGGAGGGTCACTTGAGCCCAGGAGTTCGATACCAGCCTAGGCAACAGAGTGAGACCCGTCTCCAATGCAAAACAAACAAAAAATCTTCCTTAAAAATATTTCACAGATCCATTCAGATCTTCCTTCTTCCACTGTCAGAACTATAGCCCCATAACTTCAAGCCTAAATCACCATGACAATTATTTGATTTTCCTGCCACCAGTCTTCTCCTGGTCCTTGGAAATCATCCTATACAATCATTACCTATAGTGTTCATGGTAAAATACTACTACAGAATTTCCGAAGTAGTGCTGTAGATTTTAATGGATGCTTTATTGTGTTCAAGCACATTTGGATATGCTGCACATTAAACTATTTCCTGGAATTTAAATATATTAAAAAGGCCCTAAGAAGTTGGCACAATTTTACTCCGTGATTCCCAGACTTAGCCATCATCCTATCTTATTTTTATTTTAGCAGATACATATAAAATTTGAAAAATGTAGATTTCCAAGAAACATAGTTTTTGGAATTGATTTGCTACACCAAGACTAAACTATTTATCTAAATATCAAAGACATACTCTTGTTTCTCTTCAGATTGTATTAATCTTTCACCTCTTAAATATTGAAGGTCTTCATAATTAGAGACATTACTATTAAAAATTAATAATTAATTTTTTAAATTAGAATGGAGAAAACACAAAACATTCCAGCGTGTGTGTGTGTGTGTGTGTGTGTGTGTGTGTGTGTGTATATGTATATGGATGGGGAGGAGAAAGGGTTTTGCTGGGGAAAGATTCCACTATGATGGTGTTAACAGTATCATTAAAAATAACAGATAGACTTTATCAAAAATTTACCGTATGCCAGGTGTAGGCACTGAAGACATATTATCCTCTTTCTATAGGTAAGAAAATAAAGGCATAAAAAGATTAAATAATTTGCCCAAGATTAAACCACGAAAACAAGTAAGAGTCTGCACTGGAACCCAGGTGTTCTGTCTCCATTGCCTATATTCTTAACGAATACACTGTAATGCCTCCCAATTAATACGAGAGATTAAGGGCTGAATGTATAAGCGATGCAGTTTTTATCACTTTCTAGCTCATGATTTTTGGCAGGTCATTTATTCTATTCTAAATCTGTTTTCTCAAATGCAAAATGAGAATATTGTGAAAATCAAAATGAGATTACACATAAGTTATTACTGCTATTATCACCAATAATACTTATAAGAAATATAAATATATACAATTATGGTGTTCTAGAAGGCAAATATGACAGCATTGTAAAGCAAATGAAATATAATCACATCTTGGTATGCCCTCATTTAGAGTGACCATAGAATTTATCATCCAAACTAGGACACTTTTGAGAGTGAAAGGAGTTACTATTAAAAATTATCCTGGGACAATAGGCATAAATCAGATCAGTCCCAGGAATGTTGGGATGTATGTTCACCCCACCTGAGGTAAATGTTTACCATCCTAGACTGATTTATTCATGATTTTTTTCTATACAAATGACTAACTACTCAGCAATAAAAAAGAATGAACTACCAATAGACATGACAACCTGGGTAAGTCTCAAATGCATTATACTAAGTGAAAGAAGCCAGATTTAAAAGCCTACATATTACACAACTTCATTTTCATGACACTCTAGAAAATAAATATGGATAAGAAAAATATCAGTGATTGCCAGAGACAGCGAAGGAAGCTGACTACAAAAGGATAAGAGGAAACTTTTTGAGGAGAGGGACATGTTCTGTATTTTGATTGTGGTGGTAATTACACAACTGCCAAAACTCATGGAAAGGTATGATACCTCAATAATCTGACTCAAAAATAAATTGGGGCACAGAGCACATGCTATCCATGGCTTTTCACTAGACTCCTTGGATACTTGGCATTTGCTTGACAGAGCTGAGAAATATGGCACCCCTTGGCCCACATCCATTCTTTCGTCTCCAGGAAACTGGTTACTCTTCAATCCTGGAGGTGCCAGAAACATTCCTCAAAGTATCTGGAATTTTCATTTTGACTGGCGACTACCATGGCCAGCTCTACCGGTTTTGTTTGCTCCTCTCAGCTGTGTGGGCTGGGTCTGACCCTGCAGACTGGGGATGCCCTCTGTACCCTTTGCATGCAGTGATGTGGGGTAAGTGCTGTCAGGCCAATGGGAGTTAAAACTTAATTTGCAAAGGCCTCCAGGCTCCTCCTGCCCCTTCCAGCTCTCTGGAAAGCTTTCTACTTACTATGCAGGTAGGTATCACAACTTACAATCTGGGTAAAAAATTAAAGACTCATCCAAATTTTTAAAGGCTGGTGCAGCTAAAAAGATTAGGTCAAACAGATCCATATTCAAATTCCCAGCTTTCCCGCTTAACTAGCTCTATAACCTTGGAAACAGCTGAGTCTCACTTTTTAAAATTTATTAAAGACGTTTATGTATTTACCTTGCCTCACTCCAAAAGAAAGAAAAACCTGCAGACAATAAAATACGATTATTTTTTAATAGAGGAGGAAACTACAATAAAGAGAAAGAGGAATAAATAATTACAAAATTCTTAAAACCCGAGAGAATATTTTGATGTTCAAAGTGATTTCAAAGTGGTAGGCAAAGTTTGGCAGAGTACTAACATAAGAATGCCATGCAGAGATCAAGTGATTCCATTTATGAGAAGAGGGCAAAAACTTAAGAAACTACCACATTAAATCTTTTACAGGAAGCAGAGGGAAAAAGGTAGAAACTCCTAAACTCGGCTGGGTGCGGTGGCTCATGCCTTAATTCCAGCACCCTGGGAGGCCGAGGCGGGTGGATCAACTGAGGTCAGGAGTTCAAGACTAGCCTGGCCAACATGGTGAAACCCCATCTCTACTAAAAACACAAAAAATTGCGGGGCGCAGTGGCTCACGCCTGTAATCCCAGCACTTTGGGAGGCCGAGGCGGGTGGATCACGAGGTCAGGAGATAGAGACCATCCTGGCTAACCCGGTGAAACCCCGTCTCTACTGAAAAAATACAAAATAATTAGCAGGGCGTGGTGGCGGGCGCCTGTAGTCGCAGCTACTTGGGAGGCTGAGGCAGGAGAATGGCGTGAACACAGGAGGCGGAGCTTGCAGTGAGCCAAGATGGTGCCACTGCAGTCCAGCCTGAGTGACAGAGCGAGACTCCATCTCAAAAAAAAAAAAAAAAAAATTAGCTGAGCGTGGTGGTGCGGACCTGTAGTCCCAGCCACTCGGCAAACTCAGACAGCAGAATCACTTGAACCTGGGAGGCCAACGCTACAGTGAGCTGAAATGGCTACAGTGAACCGAGATTGCACCACTGCACTCCAGCCCTGGGCAACAGAGTGACATTCCATCTCAAAAAAAAAAAAAAAAAGAAAAAAAGAAACCCCTAAACTCATTGTAAGTATCCTTAAACACAGCTTTTGGTATTAATACTTCCTGTCTCTCCTAATGTTTCTTTTTTTTTTTTTTTTTGAGACAGAGTCTCGCTCTGCTACCCAGGCTGGAGTGCAGTGGCGATCTCGGCTCACTGCAAGCTCCGCCTCTGGGTTCACACCATTATCCTGCCTCAGCCTCCCGAGTAGCTGGGACTACAGGTGCCCGCCACCACACCCGACTAATTTTTTGTATTTTTAGTAGAGATGGGTTTCACCTTGTTAGCCAGGATGGTCTCGATCTCCTGATCTCGTGATCTGCCCACCTCAGCCTCCCAAAGTGCTGGGATTACAGGCGTGAGTCACCGCAACCGGCCATGTTTCATTTTTATTAAAACAAAATGTTTCTTCTCTCTGAAACTTCTCCTTCCTTCCTTTCTACTTCATCATAGCCTCTCTTGATGACTTGAGTTCAAATCTTCCTCTTTGAAACACTTTTTTGAGACAGGGTCTCGCTCTGTGCCTAGGCTGGAGTGCCAAGGTATGATCACAGCTCACTGCAGCCTTGACTTCCCAAGCTCAAGTGATCCTGCCACCTCACCCTCCCAAGTAGCTGGGACTACAGGTGCCTGCCACCATGCCCAGCTAATTTTTGTATTTTTTGTAGAGACGGGGTTTCACCATGTTGCCCAGGCTGGTCTCAAACTCCTGGGCTCAAGAGATCTGCCTGCTTTGGCCTCCTAAAGTGCTGGGATTACAGGCATGCGCCACTGTGCCGGCCTCTGAAGGACTCTAGATCCTTGTCTTCGTTGATTTCTTCCTTCACTGTCTCTTTTTGTACTTAGTGAATACTGCACAGTTTAAGACTTAACAATCTACAAATAATTGAAGGCCTAAAGGCAAGATATCACTGGGCACTAACTAATCCAGGTGTGTCTCCTCTTGCCAAATAGACTGCAAAACTTCTCTTGGGCAGCAACTGCATTTCATATATTTATGTATGCAATATAAATTGTAAATCAATGATTATTAGTTAATATGAATGTATACCTATAGATACATAACCTCCAGTGAACAATGAATATCATCACACTCAAAATACTGTTACCAGAACAGCAGAGGTTTGGTCTAGGTCCTGATGCTTGGCACACAGAAAGCCAATCACTGAGACAATGCAGGGAAGAAGGCTTTAATCAGGTCCTGCAGCTCAGGAAATGGAAGATCAGCCTCAAATCCATCTCCCTGATCAACTAAAATCAGGGGTTTACATAGCAGGGAAGAAATGTAACTACATGCAGGAAAACAGGAATTAGGGAGGGGTAAGAAAGAAGAGTTGGTCAACAGGAAGCAGGTGGCCACTTGGGCAATCATGACAGATAAGGGGTCTGGTGTCTCATTGCCCAGATGCTATGATCTGGTAAGTTTTAGTTCCATGATACTGTCTGAGAGGCCTGCTGGTTGGTTTCCTGAGAAAGGAATTCACATAAGACAAGAGTTACTTTCTCAATGTTTTAAGACCAGGAGGGTCAATGTCTATGTTTATTCAAAGAAACCATAAACATCACTTCTATGGGACAATTGGGCCGTTTCAGTACCCTCCTTTCTATTTATTAGTCCCTCAATCATGGAGAGTCTGGTCATTGATCTTTCTGGCTGCTTCATGCTGAGGAGGGGCATTGTAGGCAACTAGATACCATGAGTGACCACACTGATGACAGTGGCTGCTGCCATCATGCCACTTGTAGCAGGGAAGACCAGTTGGGGCTGCACATTCCATGGAGCCAGTGGGAGCCCCGCCCCTTCTGAGTTGGGAGAGGAGGTCCCCATGCCGCTTCAGTTGTAGACCCAAGTCTCCTGCTTTACTGAGCAAGCAAGAGCCCCGCCCAGGTGGGCTACAGCCACCCAAACTGCAGTTGTGGATCCCAGCCTCCCTGTGCTCTGTGGGGAGCCAGGAAGAGGCAGGATCTGCCTTCTAGGGTGCAGCTGCAGCCACCGCACCCATGGCTGCAGACCTGGGCCTCCTTCTCCAGGAAGCAGGCAGGAGCTGGGGACAGGCGGGAGCCCTGCCTCTTCCAAACTGGCGGGGTGGGAGCTCCCCTGTATAGCTGCGGCTGCCCTCCCAGGCACAGGACCAGGGCATCTCTGCAGTCTACACCCTTGGGCACCCCAGGAAGGATCCCCCTCACCGTCCCTGTAGGCTCAGGGGTGTCTGCTCCCATTGCCTGGCCTCTCTGTGCTCCCAGCACCTGCTCTGATCTGAGAGCAGGGCTGGGGCCAAGCCCCAGGGCCATGAATGGCAGCGGGAGATAGACAAGAGTCCTGGAATGGAAGGGGGCAGGGTCCCCAGTAAGGCCCCACCCTCAGGCCAGGGAGGACCTGAAGGAAGGGGGCTGGGCTGCCAGTCCCAAGGACAAGAATGGGGACTCGTGGTGCCTCTTCCGGGCCCACCCATGGCAGCCCATCGACCATCTAGCATGTACTTCCTCCCCTCTGAGGTCCACAAAAGCCCTGGGCTCAGCCACAGCAGGGCAGAGGATGCCAGAGGACAAAGATGGCAGAGAGATGACAGGAGAGGATGACTAGCTGCAGAGTGAAGTATCCTCTCTGCTGATTAGCCAGAGAAGATGGGACCACCAGCTGCAGAGAGGAGTACCGGCTCCGTTGAATGCTGCAGAGACGACCCAGCGGAAGAGAGAAGCTGCCCTATCTGCTGAGCGCTTCAGAGACCTGCAGAGATATCAGAATGACTTAACTGCAGAGAGGAGCCACTCTCTCCAGGGCCTCTTCTCTGCTAAGAGCTGAACACTCAACTGGACGACCTGCCTACAGAGAGGAGCTACCCACTCCTCTGAGCTGTTCTAACACTAAATAAAATTCTTCTTCACCCTTCACTTGTCTGTATACCTCATTCTTCCTGGACACAGGACAAGAACTTGGGCAAAGGCACTGCAGCCACAGAGGTTCTGGCCAGAAAAATCGACACCCCCGAGATCCCATAACAACATGGCCACTCAGGAATCAAAGGTAATCTAATACTACAGTTTTCCTCTGAAATACAATATTTCTCTCTCCAGTCCCCCACTTCTACCAAAGATAAATCACAGCAGGACCAAGCCACCTGTAAAATAAGCTTCAGTCCAACTATACTTGGCTTGATTACCCATACAAAGTACAGCAAAAATCACTGTCCACATAGGCTCTCCTAAAATGGTTTTGTTGGAACCTATCATAAGGACATTTCAGTCAAAGTCCTGGAAAAATAACCAGTTCCTCCATCGGTGTCCCATTATAAAAGAAAAAAGATTCTTACTGAACTTATGCAAACAACCACATTGCCACAAATTAAGAATATTCACAAATAGGCCAGGCACGGTGGCTCATGCCTGTAATCCCAGCACTTTGGGAGGCCAAGGTAGGTGGATCACTGGAAGTCAGGAGTCAGAGACCAGCGTGGCCAGCATGGTGAAACCCCATAGCTACTAAAAATACACAGATCAGCCAGGTGTGGTGGCAAGTGCCTGTAATCCCAGCTGCTCAGTAGGTTGGGGCAAGAGAATCGCTTGAACCTGGGAAGTAGAGGTTGCAGTGACCCAAGATCATGCCATTGCCTTCCAGCCTGGGTGACAGAGGAAGACGCCATCTATTAAAAAAAAAAAAAAAAAAAAAAGAATATTCACAAATAATTTATGAATTCTGAAGAAATTGGGCAGAGAGAAATATACCTGAAATTCTGTATACTCTACTCAGCTGTTAAAGGCTATAAATAGCTCAAATGAGCTGGGTGCGGTGGCTCACACCTGTAATCCCAGCACTTTGGGAGGCTAAGGCAGATAGATCAGTTGAGGCCAGGAGTTCAAGATCAGCCTGGCCAACATGGTGAATACAAAAATTAGCCAGGCATAATGGCACATGCCTGTAATCCCAGCTACTTGGGAGGCTGAGGCCTGAGAATTGCTTGAACCTGGGAGGTGGAGGTTGCAGTGAGTCAAGATTGTGCCACTGTACTCCAAGTTGGGCAACAGAGCGAGACTCTGTCTCAAAAAGGGGGAAGAAAAAAAGTTTTCCAGACTCTGAAAAACAAAACAAAAGAGTAGTAGTGTTTCAAACAAAAAGCCGTACAAAATTATTTCAGTTCTCCATTAGTTCTGTCCATGCAATCAGCTCCTGCTCTGCTTCATATTGGGTTAGCAATTTTTATGAATGCATCAGCCTTTTGGTTAGTCCCAGAAGTTTTCTCTCTAGTCTCATGGCACTATTTCCAAAGTTATCAGAGGCCTGCATTCAAGAGTCCTTTTCATGAACTCCCCAAAGAAGTAAGCCCTGCATTATAGCTGACTGTCAGCTGCTTTTTGGAAAGAATCAAAGCAAAACAATTAATGACAAAAATCTCAGGAGAGGCACAATTGACAAGGACATTTGGTTACTTTTGTGGCATGCAAAAATGTAACATAGACGTCATTACTGACATATTAATAATAATCAAGACATCAGAATTTTAGGAATTTCATACAACCAAGGAACACCTTTTTTTTTCTGAGACAGAGTCTCGCTCTGTCGCCAGGCTGGAGTGCAGTGGTGTGATCTCGGCTCACCGCAACCTCTGCCTCCCGGGTTCAAGTGATTCTCCTGCCTCAGCCTCCAGTGGGATTACAGGCATGCGCCACCAGGTCCAGCTAATTTTGTATTTTTAGTAGAGATGGGGTTTTGCCATGCTGGCCAGGCTGGTCTCGAAGTCCCAACCTCAGGTGATCTGCCTGCCTCGGCCTCCCAAAGTGCTGGGATTACAGGCGTGAGCCACTGCACCTGGCCCTGCAACACATATTAATACCACATCTATATAAGTATAAACCAAAGAAAGTTAAACACCACCTCGCATTTGATAGTGCCTCCTTGTATAAATCTAACACCAAATAAGCCTAATAAGTCTCTCTTGGACTTCAGGGAACCCAATATCCAAAAAAGTTTGAGGCAAAAAGACTGAACTTAGAACTTGCAATTTTGCTTT
Source organism: Hylobates moloch (assembly GCF_009828535.3). NCBI lineage: Eukaryota > Metazoa > Chordata > Mammalia > Primates > Hylobatidae > Hylobates > Hylobates moloch. The sequence goes on along the minus strand of NW_026652289.1, from coordinate 80,024,807 downwards.
TGGAAAGTTTGTCAAATATCAAAGGTTTAAAAAACTTGATATCACAAAATATGACCATAGGTCACTATAAAATAGTCATTCATTTAACCAAAATGAAAAAACAAAACGTTTACTCTGATAGAGAGGAGACAGTTTCCTAAACAAAAAGACTTAATAAAGACGGCACAAAGCTAACTAAATCTGTCTCTTCCCTCTCCTTCGTTCCCTGCAGTTTACTCAAAAAGTAAACAAAAATATTTTATCTCATTAATATTACACACAAATTTTGTTCAAAAGAGAAAATCAAATGTTACCTTTGTATGTTTCAGTACTGCTATTTTAGGGTTCATTTCTTAAACAATTAAAAGGAAGTGTATGTATTCAATCCAGCATGTACTGATTCAGCACTACTATGTGTCAAGAGATGAATGAGAAGTACATTTTTTTTTTTTTTTTTTTTTTTTTGAGACAGAGTCTTGCTCTGTCTCCCAGGCTAGAGTGCAGTGGCGCGATCTCGGCTCACTGCAAGCTCCGCCTCCCAGGTTCATGCCATTCTTCTGCCTCAGCCTCCTGAGTAGCTGGGACTACAGACGCCCGCCACCACGCCTAGCTAATTTTTTGTATTTTTAGTAGAGATGGGGTTTCACCATGTTAGCCAGGATGGTCTCAATTTCCTGACCTCGTGATCCGCCCGCCTTGGCCTCCCAAAGTGCTGGGATTACAGGCGTGAGCCACTGTGCCCGGCCTAGAAATACATTCTTATTTCTAAGAAGCTTACAATCTAGTGAGGACAAATGACAAGGAAGCCAATGAATATGAATAATGAGTGCTATAAAAGAGGAATAGACACAGGTTACTAAAAACGCAGAAGCAGTTCATCTAATTTAAGAGGCAATGAAGCATCCCAGAATACATCTTGGGTCACAGTAGACACGGTGGTCCTGAAGACAAACAGGAAATTGTAAATATGAAATAAAGGAAAGCTGTCTAGTTAAGCAACCACAGTAAAACTCTTGTATACTCAAAATTCAGAATCCAGAGCTTTCCATATTTCTGAATTTCCAGTTCTTCTCCAGAAATGGTTCCTCAATTTGAGCATCAATAGAAAGCAAAAACAGTTAAAGAAGGTAATGGGGAACTGTACAATGGATAAATCAGGTTGACAACATCCAAGACACTAGTCAATCTTAGCATCAAAAAAAGAGACAACCAGACATTATATGAATCCTGATATGATACAACAGCAAATATTAACAACACTACTAATAAATATTCTTTCCAAAAAAAATCAAACCTGAACATGATCAAGCTTCAACTGCCTGTTACCAACTACCAGTTTAATGGAAATACAGAAGACACAGGAACCCGTTAATGCAACCATGAGGATGCAATCAGAAAAATCCAGAAAACTTTCTTTGGGATAGATGACTCAGTGTTCTCAACAAATGCTTCGCAAGAAAATAAAATAAGAGGATGAGGCTACATATTAAAAGACACTTCAGGACTATATCAACTAAATGCAATGTTTGGATGTTGCTTAGATACTAGTTTAAAAAAAACAAAACTTAAAATGTATATCCCTCCCCAACCACTTGAATGTATTTCTGTCACTACAGTTTGCCTTTTCAAGAATTTCATACAAATCATAGAGATATATATATATTTGGTAGGGCTTCTTTCACTTAGCATAACTAGTTTGAAAATCGTCCATGCTGTTGCATGCATGTATCAACAGTCTATTCCTTTTTATTGTTAATAGACTGTTAACATAAGTCTATTGGGTGGCTATACCACAATTTGTTTATTCACCTACTGATGGACATTTGGGTTGTTTCCATTTTTCACTATTATTAGTAAAATTACTGTAAGTCATGTACACTTGTATGAACATATGCTTTCATTTCTCATGGCTAAATACCCAGAAGTGAAATGGCTGGGTTTTATGGTAGGTGTATGTTAAACTTTTAAAGAAAATTGCCCAATCTTTTTTATAGTGGTTATACTATTTTACATTCTGATCAGCAGTGTATGAGAGAGAAGAATTATTATTAATCATTGTTAATTATTTTTAGTTGAATGGTAGTGTGGTCATGTGTTTTGTTGTTGTTGTTGTTGTTTAGAGTCTTTTAGAAATCCATCCTGGCTGGGCACAGTGGCTTACGCCTGTAATCCTAACACTTTGGGAGGCCGAGGTGGGCAGATCACGAGGTCAGGACATCAAGACCATCCTGGCTAACACGGTGAAACCCCGTTTCTACCAAAAATACAAAAAATTAGCTGGGCGTGGTGGCGGGCGCCTCTAGTCCCAGCTACTCGAGACGCTGAGGCAGGAGAATGGAGTGAACCTGGGAGGCTGAGCTTGCAGTGAGCCGAGATTGCACCACCACACTCCAGCCTGGGCCACGGAGCACACAGTGAGACTCTGTCTCAAAAAAAAAAAAAAAAAAAAAAAAAAAATACATCCTACAGATAAAATGAGATTACATTTAGGATTTGCACAGAATAGGGAGTATCAATGAAGTAAGATATGTTGATAATTGCTGAAGCTGGGTAATTGTAAAGTTTATTCTACTATCCTCTCTGCTTTTTTATATGATTAAAAATTCAGTCAGGCGCAGTGGCTCAAGCCTGTAATCCCAGCACTTTTGGAGGCTGAGGCGGGTGGATCACCAGGTCAGGAGATCGAAACCATCCTGGCTAACATGGTGAAACCCTGTCACTACTAAAATTACAAAAAATTAGCCAGGTGTGGTGGCACGTACCTGTAATCCCTGCTACTCAGGAGGCTGAAGCAGGAGAATTGCTTAAACCCAGGAGGCAGAGGTTGCAGTGAGCAGAGATGGCGCCACTGCACTCAAGCCTGGGCAACAGAGTGAGACTCCATCTCAAAAAAAAAAAAAAAAAAAAAAAAAAAAAACAAAACAATTCCTGTAAGTTACAAGAAATAGGATACTAGACTATTTCAGTGAACAAAGCCAATTCATGGGAGACATACACATTTATAGCAATGTTCTGCAATGATACAGAGAAAATGGCATGTCTCTTGCTTTTAGGCCTAGAGGGTCGTATTCTCTTCAATGACTGTAGATGAAATTGACTTTGTTTCAGTAAGAGTAATGTGAAAGTCCAGGGAGGGGGAAGAGACAGAAACAAAAACAGATGTGTGTAGAAAGACTACGTGCTGTCCGTCCTTCCCACTCCATACTCTTGGATTTGGGTATAAGGAGAAGGATGCATAGAAGAAGAAAAAATCAGGAATAAATATGGAAAAAATAATCTCTCTCCTTTTAGAATATCCCCCAGCAATCACTGAATGCTTCCACAAAGGTGAACCTGGGAGCTGGGGATCAACAGTATTAAACATTTTTACTTTATGCCCTCTTTATACCAAATTTTGCATCTCATAAGTATTACTTACTTTAAAAATAACAAGGCCAGATGCAGTGGCTCATGCCTGTAATCCCAGCATTTTGGGAGGCTGAGGCAGGCATATCACTTGAGGCCAGGAGTTTGAAACCAGCCTGGCCAATATGGCAAAATCCCATCTCTACTAAAAATACAAAAATTAGGCAGGCATGGTGGCGTACGTCTGTAATCTCAGCTATTCAGGAGGCTGAGACACAAGAATCGCCTGAACCTGGGATGCGGAGGTTGCAGTGAACGGAGATGGCGCCACTGCACTCCAGCCTGGGAAACAGAGCTAGACTCTTGTCTCAAAAAATAATTAATTAATTAAAATATCACCAGTAGGCTGGGCATGATAACTCATTCCTGTAATCCTAGCAATTTGGGAGACAAAGGCAGTTGGGTTGCTTGAGCTCAGGAGTTTGAGACCTGCCTGGGCAACGTGGTGAAACCCTGCCTCTACAAAACATACAAAAAACAGTGGTGCACACCTGTAGTCCCAGCTACTCAGGACGCTGAGGCAGGAGGGTCGCTTGAGCCCAGGAGGTTGAGGCTGCAGTGAGCCAAAATTGCACCACTGTACTCCAGCGTGGGTGACAGAGAAAGGCCCTGTCTCAAAAAAAAAAAAAAAAAAAAAAATCACCAGCAAAATCGCCAGTAATTCAACCACTTTTCCTCCTATGCAGTTTAGTTTTTTTGTTGTTTTTTATTTTTTTGAGACGGAGTCTTGCTCTGTTGCCCAGGCTTGAATGCAGTGGCACGATCTCGGTTCACCGCAACCTCCGCCTCCCGGCTTCAAGCGATTCTTCTGCCTTGGCCTCCTGAGTAGCTGGGATTACAGGTACATGCCACCATGCCTGGCTTATTTTTGTATTTTTAGTAGAGACGGGGTTTCACCATGTTGGCCAGGCTGGTCTCGAACTCCTGACCTCATGATCCACCTGCCTTGGCCTCACAAAGTGGTGGGATTACAGGCGTGAGCCACTGCACCCAGCCTGCAATTTAGTTTTATGTGCTGCATTTTGTCATTAATATTATATTTTCCTACATATTGAAAGTTTTTTTTTGAAAATATGATTTAGGGCCCAGTGCAGTGGGTCATACCTGTAATTCTAGCACTTTGAAAGGCCAAGGCGGGAGTAGCACTTGAGCCCAGGAGTTTGAGGCCAGCCTGGGCAACATACCGAGACCCTGTCTCTATAAAAAAAAAAAAAAAAAAAAAAAAAAACTTTAAAAATTACATGAGCATGGTGGCACGCGCCTGTAGTTCCAGCTACTTGGGAGGCTGAGGTGGGAGGACAGCTTGAGCCTGGGAGGTGGAGACTGCAGTTAAGCTGAGATTGTGCCACTGCACTCCAGCCTAGACAACAGAGCAGGACCGTGTGGAGGCGGGGTTGGGAAGGGAAAGCCTCTGCATGACCAAAGAATCAACAAAGTGAACAGACAGTATCTACAAACTATATATCTGACAGTGAACCAATATCCAGAATTTATAAGGATCTCAGACAATCAGACAACTGAACAAAAAACCCCAAATAATCCCATTAAAAAACAGGGTAAGAACACGAATAGACATTCTTCAAAAGAAGACAAATGGCCAAGAAGCATGTGAATAAATGTTCAATATCACTAATCACAGAAATGCAAATTAAAACTACAATGAAATATCATCTTACACCAATCAGAATGGCTATTACTAAAAAGACAAAAAGTAACAGATGACAGACCACAAACGGGGGGTGGGGGGGTGGGGGGGCGGGGGGCGGTGGTGGAGCCAAGATGGCCAAATAGGAACAGCTCCGGTCTACAGCTCCCAGCCTGAGCGACACAGAAGACGGGTGATTTCTGCATTTCTGTTTGAGGTACCGGTTTCATCTCACTAGGGAGTGCCAAACAGGGGGTGCAGGACAGTAGGTGAAGCGCACTGTGCGCGAGCCAAAGCAGGGCGAGGCATTGCCTCACTCGGGAAGCGCAAGGGGTCAGGGAGTTCCCTTTCCTAGTCAAAGAAAGGGGTAACAGACGGCACCTGGAAAATCGGGTCAGTCCCACTGTAATACTGCGCTTTTCCAATGGGCCTGGAAAACAGCACACTAGGAGATTGTGTCCCGCACCTGGCTCAGAGGGTCCTATGCCCAAGGAATCTCGCTGATTGCTAGCACAGCAGTCTGAGATCAACCTGTAAGGCGGCGGCGATGCTGGCGGAGGGGCGCCCGCCATTGCCCAGGCTTGCTTAAGTAAACAAAGCAGCCAGGAAGCTCGAACTGGGTGGAGCCCACCACAGCTCAAGGAGGCCTGCCTGCCTCTGTAGGCTCCACCTCTGAGGGCAGGGCACAGACAAAAAGTCAGCAGGAACCTCCACAGACTTAAATGTCCCTGTCTGGCTGACAGCTTTGAAGAGAGTAGTGGTTCTCCCAGCACTCAGCTGGAGATCTGAGAGCGGACAGACTGCCTCCTAAAATGGGTCCCTCACCCCTGAGCAGCCTAACTGGGAGGCATCCCCCAGTAGGGACAGACTGACACCTCACTCGGCTGGGTACTCCTCTGAGACAAAACTTCCAGAGGAACTATCATACAGCTGAATTTGTGGTCTCACGAAAATCCGCTGTTCTGCAGCCACCACTGCTGACACCCAGCCAAACAGGGTCTGGAGTGGACCTCTAGTAAACTCCAACAGACCTGCAGCTGAGGGTCCTGTCTGGTAGAAGGAAAACTAACAAACAGAAAGGACATCCACACCAAAAACCCATCTGTACATCACCATTATCAAAGACCAAAAGTAGTAAAACCACAAAGATGGGAAAAAAACAGAGCAGAAAAACTGGAAACTCTAAAAAGCAGAGCACCTCTCCTCCTCCAAAGGAACGCAGTTCTCACCAGCAACTGAACAAAGCTGGATGGAGGATGACTTTGACGAGTTAAGAGAAGAAGGCTTCAGATGATCAAACTACTCCGAGCTACGGGAGGAAATTCAAAACAATAGCAAAGAAGTTAAAAACTTTGAAAAAAAATTAGAAGAATGGATAACTAGAATAACCAATGGAGAGAAGGGCTTAAAGGAGCTGATGGAGCTGAAAGCCAAGTTTCGAGAACTACGCGAAGATTGCAGAAGCCTCAGTAGCAGATGCGATCAACTGGAAGAAAGGGTATCACTGATGGAAGATGAAATGAATGAAATGAAGCGAGAAGGGAAGTTTAGAGAAAAAAGAATAAAAAGAAATGAACAAAGCCTCCAAGAAATTTGGGACTATGTGAAAAGACCAAACCTACGTCCGATTGGTGTACCTGAAAATGACAGGGAGAATGGAACCAAGTTGGAAAACACTCTGCAAGATATTATCCAGGAGAACTTCCCCAATCTAGCAAGGCAGGCCAACATTCAGATTCTGGAAATACAGAGAACGCCACAAAGATACTCCTTGAGAAGAGCAACTCCAAGACACATAATTGTCAGATTCACCAAAGTTGAAATGAAGGAAAAAATGTTAAGGGCAGCCAGAGAGAAAGGTCGGGTTACCCACAAAGGGAAGCCCATCAGACTAACAGCTGATCTCTCAGCAGAAACTCTACAAGCCAGAAGAGAGTGGGGGCCGATATTCAACATTCTTAAAGAAAAGAATTTTCAACCCAGAATTTCATATCCCGCCAAAGTAAGCTTCATAAGTGAAGGAGAAATAAAATACTTTACAGACAAGCAAATGCTGAGTGATTTTGTCACCACCAGGCCTGCCCTAAAAGAGCTCCTGAAGGAAGCACTAAACATGAAAAGGAACAACCGGTACCAGCCACTGCAAAAACATGCCAAATTGTAAAGACCGTCGAGGCTAGGAAGAAACTGCATCAACTAACGAGCAAAATAACCAACTAACATCATAATGACAGGATCAGATTCACACATAACAATATTAACTTTAAATGTAAATGGGCTAAATGCTCCAATTAAAAGACACAGACTAGCAAACTGAATAAGGAGTCAGGACCCATCAGTGTGCTGTATTCAGGAAACACATCTCACGTGCAGAGACACACATAGACTCAAAATAAAGGGATGGAGGAAGATCTATCAAGCAAATGGAAAGCAAAAAAAGGCAGGGGTTGCAATCCTAGTCTCTGATAAAATAGACTTTAAACCAACAAAGATCAAAAGAGACAAAGAAGGCCATTACGTAATGGTAAAGGGATCAATTCAACAAGAAGAGCTAACTATCCTAAATATATATGCACCCAACACAGGAGCACCCAGATTCATAAAGCAAGTCCTCAGTGACCTACAAAGGGACTTAAACTCCCACACAATAATAATGGGAGATTTTAACACCCCACTGTCAACATTAGACAGATCAATGAGACAGAAAGTTAACAAGGATATCCAGGAATTGAACTCAGCTCTGCACAAAGTGGACCTAATAGACATCTACAGAACTCTCCACCCCAAATCAACAGAATATACATTTTTTTCAGCACCACACCACACCTATTCCAAAACTGACCACATAGTTGGAAGTAAAGCTCTCCTCAGCAAATGTAAAAGAACAGAAATTATAACAAACTGTCTCTCAGACCACAGTGCAATCAAACTAGAACTCAGGATTAAGAAACTCACTCAAAACCACTCAACTACATGGAAACTGCACAACCTGCTCCTGAATGACTACTGGGTACATAATGAAATGAAGGCAGAAATAAAGATGTTCTTTGAAACCAATGAGAACAAAGACACAACATACCAGAATCTCTGGGACACATTTAAAGCAGTGTGTAGAGGGAAACTTATAGCACTAAATGCCCACAAGAGAAAGCAGGAAAGATCCAAAATTGACACCCTAACATCACAATTAAAAGAACTAGAAAAGCAAGAGCAAACACATTTAAAAGCTAGCAGAAGGCAAGAAATAACTAAAATCTGAGCAGAACTGAAGGAAATAGAGACACAAAAAAACCTTCAAAAAATTAATGAATCCAGGAGCTGGTTTTTTGAAAAGATCAACAAAATTGATAGACCGCTAGCAAGACTAATAAAGAAGAAAAGAGAGAAGAATCAAATAGACGCAATAAAAAATGAAAAAGGGGATATCACCACCGATCCCACAGAAATACAATCTACCATCAGAGAATACTACAAACACCTCTATGCAAATAAACTAGAAAATCTAGAAGAAATGGATAAATTCCTCGACAAATACACTCTCCCAAGACTAAACCAGGAAGAAGTTGAATCTCTGAATAGACCAATAACAGGCTCTGAAATTGTGGCAATAATCAATAGCTTACCAACCAAAAAGAGTCCAGGACCTGATGGATTCACAGCCAAATCCAACCAGAGGTACAAAGAGGGAATCCTCCCTAACACATTTTATGAAGCCAGCATCGTCCTGATACCAAAGCCTAGCAGAGACATAACCAAAAAAGAGAATTTCAGACCAATATCCTTGATGAACATTGATGCAAAAATCCTCAATAAAATACTGGCAAACCGAATCCAGCAGCACATCAAAAAGCTTATACACCATGATCAAGTGGGCTTCATCCGGCCGGGCGCGGTGGCTCACGCTTGTAATCCCAGCACTTTGGGAGGCCGAGGCGGGCGGATCACGAGGTCAGGAGATCGAGACCACGGTGAAACCCCGTCTCTACTAAAAATACAAAAAATTAGCCGGGCGTGGTGGCGGGCGCCTGTAGTCCCAGCTACTCGGAGAGGCTGAGGCAGGAGAATGGCGTGAACCCGGGAGGCGGAGCTTGCAGCGAGCCAAGATTGCGCCACTGCGCTCCAGCCTGGGCGACAGAGCGAGACTCCGTCTCAAAAAAAAAAAAAAAAAAAAAAAAAGTGGGCTTCATCCCTGGGATGAAAGGCTGGTTCAACATACGCAAATCAATAAATGTAATCCAGCATATAAACAGAACCAAAGACAAAAACCACATGATTATCTCAATAGAGGCAGAAAAGGCCTTTGACAAAATTCAACAACCCTTCATGCTAAAAACTCTCAATAAATTAGGTATTGATGGGACGTATCTCAAAATAATAAGAGCTATATATGACAAACCCACAGCCAATATCATACTGAATGGGCAAAAACTGGAAGCATTCCCTCTGAAAACTGGCACAAGACAGGGATGCCCTCTCTCACCGCTCCTTTTCAACATAGTGCTGGAAGTTCTGGCCAGAGCAATCAGGCAGGAGAAGGAAATAAAGGGTATTCAATTAGGAAAAGAGAAAGTCAAATTGTCCCTGTTTGCAGATGACATGATTGTATATCTAGAAAATCCCATTGTCTCAGCCCAAAATCTCCTTAAGCTGATTAGCAACTTCAGCAAAGTCTCAGGATACAAAATCAATGTACAAAAATCACAAGCATTCTTGTACACCAATCACAGACAAACAGAGAGCCAAATCATGAGTGAACTCCCATTCACAATTGCTTCAAAGAGAATAAAATACCTAGGAATCCAACTTACAAGGGATGTGAAGGACCTCTTCAAGGAGAACTACAAACCACTGCTCAAGGAAATCAAAGAGGATACAAACAAATGGAAGAACATTCCATGCTCATGGGTTGGAAGAATCAATATCGTCAAAATGGCCATACTGCCCAAGGTAATTTATAGATTCAATGCCATCCCCATCAAGCTACCAATGACTTTCTTCACAGAATTGGAAAAAACTACTTTAAAGTTCATATGGAACCAAAAAAGAGCCCGCATCACCAAGTCAATCCTAAGCCAAAAGAACAAAGCTGGAGGCATCATGCTACCTGACTTCAAACTATACTACAAGGCTACAGTAACCAAAACAGCATGGTACTGGTACCACAACAGAGACATAGATCAATGGAACAGAACAGAGCCCTCAGAAACGATGCCGCTTATCTACAACTATCTGATCTTTGACAAACCTGACAAAAACAAGAAATGGGGAAAGGATTCCCTATTTAATAAATGGTGCTGGGAAAACTGGCTAGCCATATGTAGAAAGCTGAAACTGGATCCCTTCCTTACACCTTATACAAAAATTAATTCAAGATGGATTAAAGACTTAAATGTTAGACCTAAAACCATTAAAATCCTACAACAAAACCTAGGCAATACCATTCAGGACACAGGCATGGGCAAGGACTTCATGTCTAAAACACCAAAAGCAATGGCAACAAAAGCCAAAATTGACAAATGGGATCTAATTAAACTAAACAGCTTCTGCACAGCAAAAGAAACTACTATCAGAGTGAACAGGCAACCTACAGAATGGGAGAAAATTTTTGCAACCTACTCATCTGACAAAGGGCTAATATCCAGAATCTACAATGAACTCAAACAAATTTACGAGAAAAAAACAAACAACCCCATCAAAAAGTGGGCGAAGGACATGAACAGACACTTTCAAAAGAAGACATTTATGCAGCCAAAAAACACATGAAGAAATGCTCATTATCACTGGCCATCAGAGAAATGCAAATCAAAACCACAGTGAGATACCATCTCACACCAGTTAGAATGGCCATCATTAAAAAATCAGGAAACAACAGGTGCTGGAGAGGATGTGGAGAAATAGGAACACTTTTACACTGTTGGTGGGACTGTAAACTAGTTCAACCATTGTGGAAGTCAGTGTGGCGATTCCTCAGGGATCTAGAAGTAGAAATACCATTTGACCCAGCCATCCCATTACTGGGTATATACCCAAAGGACTATAAATCATGCTGCTATAAAGACACATGCACACGTATGTTTATTGTGGCACTATTCACAATAGCAAAGAGTTGGAACCAACCCAAATGTCCAAGAACAATAGACTGGATTAAGAAAATGTGGCACATATACACCATGGAATACTATGCAGCCATAAAAAATGATGAGTTCATGTCCTTTGTAGGGACGTGGATGAAACTGGAAAACATCATTCTCAGTAAACTATCGCAAGGACAAAAAACCAAACACCGCATGTTCTCACTCATAGGTGGGAATTGAACAATGAGAACTCATGGACACAGGAAGGGGAACATCACACTCCGGGGACTGTTGTGGGGTGGGGGCAGGGGGGAGGGACAGCATTAGGAGATATACCTAATGCTAAATGATGAGTTAATGGGTGCAGGAAATCAACATGGCACGTGGATACATATGTAACAAACCTGCACATTGTGCACATGTACCCTAAAACCTAAAGTATAATAAAAAAAAGAAAAAAAAAAAAAGAAAGTACAAATCCTATGTTTGCAAAATATTTTTGTGAACATATAAATTTTTCATTTACCATTGTCAAACTGTAAACTAAGCTTTGAGAATTACTATCCTTATGATTAAAATAACCATAATTTATAACAAAAAAAAAAAGAGTGTGTCTGTGAGGGACTACTTGTATATTCACTAAATATCTTTCGAAGGATACAAGAGAATCTGGGGACAAAGGTCACTTCTAGTGAGAGGATATGTGTGGCTGGGGGGTGAAGGGAGAAGACTTTTCCCTTTTGGGCCTTTTGAATTTTGTATAATGTGCAAGTATGTTTTAACTTAATTATAATGTATTAGTAGTATTATATACATATTTTCTTAAATGGCTATATAAACACTTGAATCTTTGGGAAGACTTAGGGCTTCTTATACCTAGAAGTAGATGGTTATGATTATTCTAGCATGTTCTGGTGAATTCGCCAAATTCCAATTTACTTTCCCTGTTAGAATAACCCAGTATTTTCTGGAAATATTCAACAGGGAGGAAAAAATACTTGATTCTGTTTTAATTGTCTTCTTGGACTCAGAAATGGAAAAATATATACAACTGGCCCTCTGTATCCGTGGGTTCAGCATCTGTGGATTCAATCAATTCCCAATCAAAACTATTTAGAAAAAAAAATACATCTCTACTGAATATGCAGACTTATTTTTCTCATCACTAGTCCCCCAATAATATAACAACTATTTACATAGCATTTACATTGTACTGGATATTATAAATAATTTAGAAATTATTTAAGGTGTATGGGAGGATGTGCAAAGGTTATGTGGAAATACTACACCACTTTATATCAGGGATTTGAGCATCCTCGGATTGTGATATCATTGGGAGGTCCTGGAACCAATCGCCCATAGATAATGAGGGATGAATGTGTACATACATAAAACATTGTCACTTTAAGGATCATTTTTGACGCTTGTTTGCCTGCTAAAGGTATTTCTGATACTTTCAAAACCGACAGACTCTCTACATATGACAGGATATACCAATAAAGTAGTATTCAACTCTCAAAACGACGAGCTAATATAAATTAATTCAAAAACTCTATCTTCATTATTTGGACTAATGTCACCACCCTACAACACTTGTGCCTAATTTCTACAGTACCAGAAGTCAACAGGGTTAAGTATACCCTAAGCCTTGGAAAAAAGGGTAGATCATCCTTTAAGAATCAAAAAAAATCAACAAAAATGATGCTAGAGACATTCAAAATCTTTTTATAACAACGGTTCTTAAACCTTTCTTATGGTCCAAAACTTGTGAGGATTATATTACAACCCCATCAGTTACAGTGGTTGGGCACCACCATATCTCCTGGGCTGAAATCAGAACGTATATTAAGGTTTGAAAATGCCTCCTCTCTTACGGAACACTTTCTTCTCCAACAGAAGAATCACATGCAGGCTCAAGAAAATATGACTCCTGTGTCCAAGACTTAACTGTAACAAAAATTAACATATTAGCTTTCATTTAAAAATAAAATCTCGGCCAGGCGCAGTGGCTCACACCTGTAATCTCAGCACTTTGGGAGGTCTAGGTGGGCGGATCACCTGAGGTCAGGAGTTAGAGACCAGCCTGGCCAACATGGTGAAAACTCATCTCTACTAAAAATACAAAAATTAGCTGGGCGTGGTGGCAGGCACCTGTAATCCCAGCCACCGGGGAGGCTGAGGCAGGAGAATCCCTTGAGCCCGGGAGGCGGAGGTTGCAGTAAGCCAAGATCGCGCCATTGCACTCCAGCCTGGGCGACAGCAAGACTGTCTCAAAAAAAAATAAAATAAATAAAATAAATAAATAAATAAATAAAATCTCTCATCATACTGTTTCACCTAAAGTCTGGATTCAAATCTCCAACTGCCTACTACCCAACTCCACATGGATATCGAATAGTCATCTATTCTTGAACTTAACATATTAAAAATAGAACCCTTAATATCCCCCCCTCTCAAATCTGCTCCTCCCAACAGTCCCTAACTCAGTAAACAGAACCATCCTCCTCCCAATTTCTCAAGCCTGAAATAAAGGATTCATCCTTGATCTCTTTTTTCCTTAATAACCTACATCCAATTTGTTGACTTTGCCTTTATAATATATTCCCAAGCTGTCCTTTTCTTTCCATTTCCATTACCACCATTCTTGACCAAACCACCAACTCCTTTAGACTATAATAGCTTCCTGGCCTTCTGTCCTTCAACATTTCAAACTTATTTCCATTTTGCGGCCAAGCCATTCTTTCTGCTTAAAATATTCCTCCCACGAACTCACCACCTAATCAAGAATAACCCCACCCTCACTTACAATCATTCTGTATAGCAGTACCCTATATTTTTCCCCCACCACATTTATCACCATCTGGAAATTAGCTTATGCACTTATTGCCCACGACCTCTCACTAGACTGTGAGCTCCATGAGAGCAGGAACCATGTTCATTGTACCTAGAATAGATACACCTATTCTGGTATCTATTTTTTCTTTTTTTTGAGATGGAGTCTTGCTCTGTCTCCAGGCTGGAGTGCAGTGGCATGATCTCAGCTCACTGCAACTAATTCAAGGACAGAAAACCAAACACTGCATGTTCTCACTCATAAGTGGGAGCTGAACAATGAGAACACATGGATACAGGGAGGGGAACATCACACACCGGGCCCTGTTGGGGGGTGGGGGACTAGGGGAGGGATAGCATTAGGAGAAACACCTAATGTAGATGACGGGTTAATGGGTACAGCAAACCACCATGGTATGTGTATACCTATGTAACAAACAGCACATTCTGCACACGTACCCCCAGAACTTAAAAAAAAAAAAAAAAAAAAAAAAAAAAAAAAAAAAAAAAAAAAAAAAAAAAAAAAAAAAAAAAAAAAAAAAAAGCTAGTGTGTGTGATTCACTCCCATTACCTTACCTCTAACCATCAACAGGTAACCAACAACAGGCCAGAAAGTTAAGACTCACCTGTCCACATTGCTAAGCAAGGAAAACTAGGAGCACAGGCCCAGACAGCTCATGTGTAACATGAACTGAGGAAAAATAAACCTCTGAAATAAGCCACTGAGATTTGGGTGCTGTTTGTTACTACAAAATCACCTAGTCCATCCAGACTGATGAACTGTTCAAGCAATGCTGTGGGCACAGAATGATTCAGTCAGTCCCACTAAGTGGTTACTTGCAATGTAAACTGATGTCACTAGATACACATATTTAATTCCTCTCTTATTACAGTTGTCCCTCAGTATCTGAGTACGACTGGTTCCAGGACCACCTCAGATACCAAAATTCATGGATACTCATGTTCCCTAGTCAGCCTTCTGTACTCATGGCTTCCATACAGAGAACCCATGGATGCTGAGGGCAGACTGTATTACCTAGTTTCCAACAGGTCTGTCAACAAGGATCGAAAAAACTGTTTACATGGAGTTTTAAGGAATTCTTGTCTCTAATGCTATTTTTCACTAAATGGATAATTCACTCAAACAATGAATGCCACCCATACAAGCTTCTTGAAAAACCGTCTGCCAGACTTTCTTCAACTGGAAACATACTTTGTAGGCAAGAATAACTGCTTTTTGTTTCCTTATTTTCTATACCAACTATTCAATAATTAAGTAATTATTGAGTCCAGGCCACTGTAAGGGAAAAGAATAGAAAGGTAGGTTGGCTAAAATGCAGAAGTCCCTGAATGCTAGGTCAGGAATTTGGACTTTATCTTGTAGACAAAATAGACTTACTGAGAAATTTTGTATACGAATTATATGTGAAAAAACTATTCTTGACCATTATTTATATTGCAGTTGTGGAACAGGAAGGCAAAGAGGGACAGTTTTTTTGTTTTTGTTTTTGTTTTTTGCCTTTAAGATGGAGTCTCGCTCTGTTGCCAGGCCAGAGTGCAGTGGTGCAATATCGGCTCACTGCAACCTCCGCCTCCCGGGTTCAAGTGATTCCCCTGCCTCAGCCTCCTGAGTAGCTGGGGCTACAGGCGTGCATCACCACACCCAACTAATTTTTTGTATTTTAGTAAAGACAGGGTTTCACCATGTTGACCAGGATGGTCTCCATCTCTTGACCTTGTGATCCGCCCACCTAGGCCTCCCAAAGTGCTGGGATTACAGGCATGAGCCACTGCGCCTGAAGAGTGCCAGTTTTTAAATGCTGTGCCATGAATCCTCCATGGATGAAAGGCCAAATTTTAATCAATATATATAATTCATTTTTGCTACAACAGTAAATGTCCTGTTATTGATTACATTAAGTGGCACAGAGAATAGCTAGGACATAGGTTTTTGAAAGTAAGAGTAAAATGCATACTGAAATGTCAAGCTGGCACTTAAGTATGTGGTGATGGTCAAAATCTTACTCTGTGAGTAAGAGGGGCAGCCAGGGCAGTAATCGCTTAATAGTTCTGAAAGGCAATTAAGTGAACAACAGACACTTTGCTACTGCTGGGAGGTATTTTTATATTGTAGGAATGATGGGTTGTACTCTGGTTGGTTTGCATTTTGAATTCCTTCAAGGTACTCAGAGCATCTGCGCAATACTCCAACAAACTTTGTCTTTCCCCAGCAACCCATTCCTTCATTTCTTTACAAGTTCAACAAATATTAAGTACATGTTACAGACTAATTACTGTTCTACGCACTAGGGAAACATCAGTGGACCAAACAAAAATCCCTGCTGTACTGAAGCTTATATTCTATTGGCCTTTAAATTCCATCCTAAGATTTCTTCCTCAACCCTATAAGTAGCTTTTAAAAATGCCTTTAGAAGAAATAATCTGTGATTAACCATACTAAGATGTAAAAGACTATCCAGAGGCCTCTTCCCCACAGGTCTCCCTCCTGTCCCAAAGAACTCCCCTCAAAAAGTAACTATTTTATAGATTCTTGACCTTGGAGATAATTTCAGATGAGATTAAATCACTTGCCCAAGAACACTTAGTTACTAACAGGCTTAGCGTTGTGACTTACAGTAATAGTGCCTTTCCCACTGTAACACCAAGCTGTGCATCTTAAGAGTATGCTAGTGAGCAGAGGAGATGCTAGAATGAGCATCTCATGACTCATACATAGGTGGTAGGTTTCTGGGTGACTTGCTCAAGGCAAAAAGAATTTCAGACAGTATATAAAACTGAAGGAGAGAGAGGTGGTTACAGGAAGCCAAAAAGGGAGTCCTTTCAGAATACCTTTTCTCTCATTTCTACCCTCATCATGCCCCAAGAACAAGAATGGTAAATATAATGCAGAAGTCTCCAAAGTTAAGGGGTATTAAGCTGGTAGTGAAAAAATACTTAGATGAACAAGAAATAGTAAACACAGCATTTGAACCTGGCAAAGAAAAGTCAAATTACACCAGGCATGGTGGCTCACGCCTGTAATCCCAGCACTTTGGGAGGCCGAGGCGGGCAGATCACCTGGGTCAGGAGTTCAAGACCAGCTTGGCCGACATGGCAAAACCCAGTCTCAACTAAAAATACAAAAATTACCCAGGCGTGGTGGTGGGCGCTTGTAATCCCAGCTACTCAGGAGGCTGAGGCAGGAGAATAGCTTGAACCCACGAGGCGGAGGTTGCGGTGAGTCAAGATCTTGCCACTGTACTCCAGCCTGGGAGACAAAAGCAAGACTCCGTCTCAAAAAAAAAAAAAAAGAAAAGTCAAATTACACCCTTCCAATTTAAAAAGTGTATGTTCCCAGTAAAAGTACCATTTGTATTACATTTAAGGTCTTTAATTAAAAAACATTATATTCCTAAATACATTTTCCAGAAAGCACCAAATTAACTAACATAGATCAACAAATATAGCCGGGCGCGGTGGCTCACGCTTGTAATCCCAGCACTTTGGGAGGCCGAGGCGGGCGGATCACGAGGTCAGGAGATCGAGACCACGGTGAAACCCCGTCTCTACCAAAAATACAAAAAAATTAGCCGGGCGTGGTGGCGGGCGCCTGTAGTCCCAGCTACTCGGAGAGGCTGAGGCAGGAGAATGGCGTGAACCCGGGAGGCGGAGGTTGCAGTGAGCCGAGATCGCGCCACTGCACTCCAGCCTGGGCGACAGAGCAAGACTCCGTCTCAAAAAAAAAAAAAAAAAAAAAAAAAAACAAATATAATGATTGATAAAACATCAACATAATATTGACTAATGTAATGTTATGATGCATCTTGTTACTAGACAATACTTTTTTTTTTTCCTGAGACAGGGTCTTGCTTTGTCACCCAGGCTGGAGTGCAGTGATATGATCATGGCTCACTGCAGCCTCCAACTTCTGGACTCAAGGAATCCTCTCACCTCAGCCTCCCAAGGAGCTGTGACTACAGGTGCATGCCACTACACCTGCCTAATTTTATTTTATTTTATTTTTGAGATGGAGTCTCACTCTGTTGCCCAGGCTGGAGGGCAGTGGTGCGATCTCGGCTCACTGCAACCTCTGCCTCCTGGGTTCAACCGATTCTCCTGCCTCAGCCTCCCAAATAGCTGGAACTACAGGCACGTGCCATCATGCCCAGCTAATTTTTTGTATTTTAAGTAGAGACTGGGTTTCATCGTGTTAGCCAGGATGGTCTCGATCTCCTGACCTCGTGATCCACCTGCCTCAGCCTCCTAAAGTGCTAGGATTACAGGCATGCCCACTGGCCCTAATTTTAAAATGTTTTGTAGAGATGCGGTCTTGGTATGTTGCCCAGGCTGGTCTCAAACTTCTGGGCTCAAGCTTTCCTCCTACCGTTGGCCTCCCAAAGTGCTGGGATTACAGGTGTGAGCCACACCGGTCTGTTGCTGCACTGAAGAGCAGTGGCACAATCTCGGCTCACTGTAGCCTTGACCTCTTGGGCTTAAGCGATCTTCCCACCCCAGCCTCCCAAGTAGCTGGGACTACAGACACATGCCACCATGCCTGGCAAAATATTTTAAATTTTTTGTAGAGATGTGGTCTCGCTATGTTGCCTAGCCTGCTCTCGAACTCCTGGCTTCCAGAGATCCTCCTGTCTTGGCCTCCCAAAATGTTGGGATTACCAACCATGCCTAGACCCGCCATCCACCCTTCTATTCAGTGGAATTGTTGGTTTTTTGCAAAAGCTTTACCCAGTTCAGTTCTGCATTCATCCACTGTACTAATGAAGAGTGTCATATATATTTTTTGTTGTTAATTTCATAACCCAAACTAGATTAATCTCCCTAAGGTTGGTTGCCCTGGCACATTTCTTATTTTTATTATTTTTTATTTCAATAGGTTTTGGGGGAACAGGTGGTGTTCGGTTGCATGAGTCAGTTCTTCAGGGGTGATTTCTGAGATTCTGGTGCACCCATTACCCAAGCAGTGAACACGGTATCCAATGTGTAGTCTTTTATCCCTCATCCCCCTCCCACTCTCTTTCTACCAAGTCCCCAAAGTCCATAGTGTCATTCTTGCAGCACATTTCTTTTGTATAGCCAATTGGGTCTACCACCCTGTTGGGCATACAGGCAATCGAAAGCTTTGTAACTGATGAATGACATTTAAAAGCTCTGCTATAGGTAAGTATAAACTGCTGATTTCTTACTAAGTGATTTTGCTTTTGAACTCTATTCCTTGTCAAGGAGGTATTAGTTTAAGTATAACCATTTCAAGTACAGAATAACCACTCAATAAGTTTTAGGGATGAAAACATGTAACATATAACTTTTTATTTTAAAGTAATACATAAGTTGCTAAGACTAACACTTTCAAAACTTTCAGGAAAGGATATAAAGGAATTCAAAACATAAATTATAACACACATAAAGCATATGAACTCCATTTATCTTAAAATAGTCAATGGAATTTTTGCTCAGGCACAAACCTTAAGTATAATCATCAAGAGCAGAAAATTTGAATGAATGGTGTGTGAATGAATGTATGTGTACACAAAACCACACTCAGGTCTCCGAAGTTGAAGTAAATGAAATGAAAGGGCTTTGTAAACTAAAAAGAGCCACAGATAAAGGAGGTAGTAGAGCAGCAGAGTTAAAAGCGTGGAGCCAGCCTGCTCGGGTGTTAATTATATTAGCTGTGTAACCCTGCACGGTACACGTTACAATACTAAAATTCCCTGTGCCTTAGTTTCTTCACTGTCAAAATGGGGACAACAGTATATATCCCAAAGCAAAGCTCTTAATACGCCTAGCGCATAGAAAGCACAAAATAAATATTGCCCATCATTATGATCACACTGGCTAATATTATTATTGGCTAATATTAGTTATTAGCCAAGTAAAAGCCTTAATGGATGATGTTTCAATTCAAGTCTGAAGCTGGCTATCCAAAGAAACTCCAAAAACCCAGCAGATTTAAGCTATTAGGTGGACTAGTTTCTCATAATTCTCGCAAGTGCTGAACTGATGATTATTACACAACTAATTTCTCTTACAATTTTTTTTTTAATCAGCAAAGAAACGGACATAAGTGCCTCTGTTTTCAAGGAACTTTATAAGCTACAAGAAAACAAACCAACTCTTTGTTATCTCCATATTTAAGCAATTTAAGAGCGTAGTAAAAGCCTAGATACTTTACAGAACAACTTTTCAGAAAATACAATAAGGTTTTTAAAGTTGCAATCGACAATTCTTATGCAGTTATGTCAAGTTTTTGTCCTGCGAAACAAAAGCTCATCCGTCAGGAATCCGAGGACCCGTCGGAAAATAAGGAAATGCCTGGGCCGGGCCTAGGCGCTCTGCGGAAAACCTGTCCTCAAAGCAGCTCGCCCCACACGCGTTCTGTCCTTCCCCTTCCCCAGGTGCAGCTGTCGACTCCACCCGAAGATAAATAAGTGACAACAGCTTCCGTCCACGCCTCTCCCGGCCCAGGCCCCTGGAGCCCCTCAGCGCCCGCCGCCCAACCCTCCCCGCAGGGGCCGGCAGAGGGGCTCCGCCCCGGCCTTGCCGCCCCGCCCCGCGACCCGGCAGCGCTGCCGCGAGCCCGGCCGAGCCGAGGCCGCCGCGGGGCCTGCCGGTGGGCCCAGGGCGCGGCCAAGCCCGGCTGGAGTAGCCCTGCCAGGGCAGGGCAGCTGCAGGCACGGGGCTCGCACCGGCTCGGCACTCACTTACCGGCGCCTCATGGTACCGCCGCGCCTCAGCCCAGCCTCGGCGCTGAGGATCAGCGCCTGGCAGCCTAGAGGGTCCCTCGGCTTCTGGGCCGAGTCCCACTCAGGGCCATTCAAACGCGGCCGCGCGCGGGGCCCGCCGGGATAGCTGGCGCTGTGGGCGTCTCGCAGGCTCCGCCCAACGTTGGCTCCGCCCCTCTGGGGGTCGCTAAGCGCCGGAGGGGAAAGGACGTGTGGCCACAGTGCCCCCTGGTGGCCAGAGCTTCGCACGGTAGCCTTGCTGTGGCGCGAGAAGTGATATTGCGATAGGAACTGAGGGTGGGTAAAGGTCAACGAACGACCGACCGTGCGCTAGGAACAACCTAGTGTGGGAGACCGTGTATTAGTGGTGTACCAGGAGGTGCAAACAATTTCCTATAAAGTTATGGTTCCGGGAGAGATTTATTCATTCACATCTATTTAAATACACTAAGAGTCTGGGAGCAGTGGCTCACACCTGTAATCCCAGCACTTTGGGAGGCCGAAGCAGGAGGTTCACCTAAGCCCAGGAATTCAAGACCAGCCTGGACGACATGGGGACAACTACCCCCCACCCCCCACCTCCGCCCCCGTCTGTATAAAAATAAAAATGATACTAATAAATGCTGTAAGGCATAGTTTCTAAAAACATGGATTGTGGAACTATGTGACCTTGAGCAAGTCACATAAACTCCTAGGTGCTTTGCTTTCCCCTTCTGTAAAATGGGGATAATAACAATAGTATCTGTCTCTTAGCGTTGTGAGGATTAAATGAATTAATACATATAAAATGCTTAGAGGAGTGCCCGGCATATGGTAAGCACTACGTGTTTGTTAGTCATCATTTTTTCAGTTCCTATTATGTGCCAAACTTTGTGCTAGACTCTTAAGAGCACAAGAAATGCACATGATGCAGAACCTGTCCTCAGGAAGCCGGTTCAGTCTTGTTGGGATGGGGAACACTAAATTAGATTATGAGGTTAGGGTTGGGTCTGTAGATGATGAACTTTTAATTACTGAGGGCAATTCTCTTCATTAGAACCAGGCTGCTCACCTTCATAGATAAGCCACTGGTCGAAGTTAGCCAATCTGTGACAGGAGCAAGTTTGTCTATGGTGGTTCTCTCGCCCCTTGCAGAAACCAACCAAGCAGTGCATTTGATGGCAACAATTCCTCACCACAAGACTACATCCCTTGGCTTGCTTTTTCAGACACTCATTTCGGAACTCTACAAGGCTTGCCTAGGGAGCAGGCTGCTTAAGTTTGGTTTAACAATCTTTTTGAAGGCCTGCCATGTGCCAGGCAAATTGTGCCTGGTGCTGGAAATCGCCTGAAGCAGCTCACAGTGGCTTGAAAAACAGGAAAAGAGATCATTCCAATACACTGCAGTGATAAAAGGTATCTCCTAAATGCCGTGGGAGTTCTGAGCAATGGGAGGCCTGTCAGATAAACTGATGAGAACTAAGATGTCATCAGGTTGTTATAACTTTATGTATTTTTCCTCCCTAGTAGCAGAGTCCTTACTTAATTAAAAAAAAAAAAAAAAAAGTAATGTTGCAAATTGAGGCAAGACTTTAGGGCAGTGGGAAAATAGTTTTAGGATATTTGGCATAAGCAACACCTTTGAGAGCTTCTTGATTGTACCAAGCATAAGCAAGGCACATACATGCCTATGTGTGGGGCCACATCTGTTAATAGGTGGTACTGTTGAGAGAGTCCAGCTAGGTGAGTAAAGGAAGCTGGAGCCCTAGGTTCCATGGATGTACAATGAAGAATATTTCCTGAATATGACTTCCACTAAGTAGATGTGTTGTTTTAAGGAAAATAAAAATTCAACACACATGGGTGAAGTCACTTTCTCTCAAGTCATTTCTTCATCATCATAAACAGGAATTTCTTGATGACCCACTATGCAAAAGGCACTGTGCTGTCCTCTCATCAGAAGAATAGGGTAAAAAGAGTGTACTATATGATCCTTATCCTCAAGGGAGGCTAAAGAGGTAAGACAAGTGATGGAGTCCTGGAACTCAGGGAATCTGCTGTGTTAACACAGAAGAATCTCAGCTAATACAAGTCCTCCAGTTGCTGGAGGCCAGAGAAGAACCTTGATATTCTCATTTCTGGAGCTTATTAGGGCACAAGATCTCAGGCAGGTTAATCTCCAGAGCCAAGTTATAAAGTTTGTATCAGTGTTGGGTAGCCCAGGCCCCCACATCTCATAATTTCACATAAAAATAAGGAAAACTGCCTTTGTATTGCTACTTTTGGAATATATACAAATAACATGAAATAGCATGTTATAAAACAGTATACAGTATTAAATTTTAAGTCAATATTAATTTTTAAAGTCTGGAAACATCTAAATCAAAATGCTCATGAAAGGTTTTTTTGGCATGATAGGATTTGTTGGTTTTCATCTTTTTGCCTATTTGTATTTCTCATTTATATAATAAATATATTGCTTTTAAATTAAAGTGACTTTTTAAAATCACTTTATTAAAGAAACCAATCATAGCAATTACGAAATGAAGTAAGACTTTTCGTGTAAATGTTTTAAAGTTTAGGATTTAATTCTGTAACTATGGCAGTATTATTTTACTTATTATTTTATTGTTATCATTTTCTCCTTAAGCTAATCCTTAATACATCTGAATGGACTCTCTTTTAGAAAGAGATGTGTTTGTTTCTTAGTGTTGCTGTGACAAAGTACCACAAACTGAATAGCTTAAACCAACAGAAGTGTATTATCTCGCAGTTCCAGAGGCCAGAAGTCCAAAATCCAGCCTCTGGAACAGGACCATGCGCCCTCTGAAGGCTCTAGGGAATAATCCTTTGCCTCTTCCTAGCTTCCTCGGCTTATAGCTGCATCATTCCAATCTGTCTCCATTCATCACATGGCCTTCTTCCTCATGTGTCTGTGTGACCTCTCTTCATATAAGGATGCTATAGTCATCAGATTTAGGACTCACTGTAATCCAGTATGACCTCATCTTAACCAATGTATCAGCCAAGAACTTAATTCCAAAGATCTGATGTGAGACTCTGGGTGTATACAAATTTGGGGGCGGGGTGAGGAAATTATTCTATTCACTGAAAGACTCTAGAAATAATTTAATCAGTAAACCCTTAGAACTGTAAATAGTACATTTTAGAGGGCCTATTTGAATCCATCAACATTTTAACTGTATAAACTGTGGGAACAAATCCTAATTGTATCACTGTCCTACAGAAATGTGTTGACAAGTACGCAACGATGTTCACAGCAACATTTTTCTGTAATAGCGAAAAATGGGAACAAGCTGAATGTCTATCAGTTTGGGACTAATTAAATTACCTCACATCTACATTCTGCAGCCTTGAAAAAGAATAAGGTAGATCTGCATGATAGACATGGAAGATATCCAAAATAGATTAAGTAAAAAAAGCAAGTCAATAGACAGTGTTTAGTACATTCCTATTTACATAATGAGCAAATTAAACAAGTACGTTTATGTACATGTTTTAAGGAATGGCTTTATTTATCTTTCAAACACTAAAAGATACCTATTGTTCTCCAACTCTTCTGAATTTCATTTCATCCTTGTATTATTCTGCTTGGGTTGCCATAACAAAGTACTGGATGCTTTAAACCAGAGGTCCCGAATATTTTTGGCATGAAGGACCAATTTTATGGAAGACAATTTTTCCACAAATGTGAGCTGGGCAGGGAGGGTGGTTTCAGGATGAAACTGTTTCATCTCAGATCATCAGGCATTAAGACATAAGGAATACACAACCTAGATCCCTCGCATGCACAGTTCATAATAGGGTTTGAGCTCCTAAGGAATCTAATGCCCCCACCTTGATCTCATGGGAGGCAGAGCTCAGGCAGTAATGCTCCCTGGCCTTGGCAGAGAGCTCTTGAGTGTCTTATAAGGGCAATGCTATCATGAGACATGCACCCTCATTACCTCATTTAACTCTAATTACTTCCCAAAGGCTCTATCTCTAAATACCATCCCATAGAGGATTAGGATCATCCCATATGATTTCTGGGAGGACACAATCAGTCCATAACAATCCTCCTTTAAAAGACTCAGGTTATGGTCGGGTGTGGTGGCTCACACCTGTAATCCCAGCACTTTGGGAGGCCGAGGTGGGCGGATCACCTGAGGTCAGGAGTTCGAGACCAGCCTGGCTAACATGGTGAAACCTTGTCTCTACTAAAAATACAAAAAATTAGCCAGGCATGTGGCAATGCCTGTAATCCCAGCTACTCAGGAGGCTGAGGCAGGAGAATGGCTTGAACCTGAGAGGTGGAGGTTGCAGTGAGTCAAGATGGTGCCATTGCACTCCAGCCTGGGCAACAAGAGCAAAACTCCACCTCAGAAAAACAAAACAAAACAAACTCAGGTTATAAAACAATGCTTTATATCGAAACTGATTGAAGCCTTTTAAAATTAGCACATAGGAAAAAATGCCCCAAAGGACCTTTATTGGTGGTTTAGTTACTTGATGTACAGACAGTTAGCCCACTTTCAGGATAGCTGAAATTAATCACCAAAAAGAATCCAGAGTAACCGATCTTGGAGAGACCTGTTAGGCCATTAGTAATGTATCATTATGACTCATGCTATGGTTGTCATTCTTATCCATTAATGAGATCTGTGAGAATGGCAACCCTTCCAACTTCCTAACCAAGTGCTGGAGGGAAGCTGCTATAATGGGAACTTGTTAAAATGTGAATTGGACAATAGGCCTCCTGAAATGAAGGAAAGGTAACTGCTAAGGAAGAATGGTATTACCAACATCTTCTCCCAGCACCATACTACTAGTTCATGTCGCTGCTGACAAGGGCATTTCATGACACGGCAGAGCCATGAAATAGAAATTGAAAAAGAATGTAATCTGTGTAGAAATGATGTGGTACCCCAACAGTAACTAGCAAGGTAAGATCTTACACAAAATGTTTTTTCACTAAAGGGGTTTGAAATGCAAACAGTCAAAATGGATTAAAAAAAAAGTTTCTGGCCGGGCGCAGTGGCTCATGCCTGTAATCCCAGCACTTTGGGAGGCCGAGGCGGGTGGATCACGAGGTCAGGAGATCGAGACCACTAAAAATATAAAAAATTAGCCAGGCGTGGTGGTGGGCGCCTGTAGTCCCAGCTACTCGGGAGGCTGAGGCAGGAGAATGGCGTGAACCCGAGAGGCGGAGCTTGCAGTGAGCCGAGATCGCGCCACTGCACTCCAGCCTGGGCAACAGCGAGACTCCGTCTCAAAAAAAAAGAAAAGAAAAAAAAAGTTTCTTCTTTAGACCACACAACTGATACACAGCAAATTGTGTCATGAAAGACATAGTTTTAAGTTGGTCTTTTTTAGAAGGTAATGATAGTAGAGTTAAAATAAGACAAATAACTGGGATTTGCAATGGAAGCCGATTTTTTTTGAAGCTGCAAAGAATCTTAGGAGCTTTTAGAGCACACTAGGCAAACTGGTTGTCCCAGGAAGGATGGCAAAATAGAATTATTATATAGACATTGTGAAATGGTATAGGCCAAAAACTTAAGACATATCTATAAAAGCCCCACCACCCCCTCCCCCGCCCAGAGGGATCCATTCTTGCAAACCTGGTTGTTTGAATAGAAAATTTTCTTGTTAAGTTTCAATCCAAATACAACTGTTCAGAGAAGAATGGCATGAAATAGCTTCTTTGGGTCTTAGGAAGAGGTAAAGGATGAAATACAAAAAC
>NW_026652289.1:79847121-79993406 GCF_009828535.3 Hylobates moloch | reverse complement strand
TATCTATCTATCTATCTATCTATCTATCTATCTATCTATCTATCTATAGGGAGAGAGAGAGAGAGAGAGAGAGAGAGAGAGATAGATACAGAGTTTTGGTCTTGTTGCCCAGGCTGGAGTGCAATGGCAAGATCTCGGCTCACTGCAACCTCCGCCTCCTGGGTTCAAGCGATTCTTCTCCCTCAGCCTCCCAAGAAGCTGGGATTACAGGCATGTGCCACCACGCCTGGCTAATTTTGTACTTTTAGTAGAGACAGGGTTTCTCCATGTTGGTCAGGCTGGTCTCGAACTCCTGACCTCAGGTGATCCACCTGCCTTGGCCTCCCAAAGTGCTGGAATTACAGGCGTGAGCCACCGTGCCCGGCAGGCATCAATATTTTTAAGAGCTCTCAAGTTGATTCTCATGTGTATTCATAACAGAGAACCATTACACTTCCATGTTTAGAATTATGTCATGTTATAATTAATAATATTTATGTTTTTCTAACTACAAAAGTAGTACCTGCACAATGCAGAGACCTAGGAAAACTGTAGGAAGGCACAATTTTAAAAAATTATCTGAAATTCCATTACTCCTTTGAGTGTCTATTACTGAGTGTTTTATTTCGGGTGTATATGCATGGAAAGAATAGTACACATTATATGTTTTTTTAAAAATAAGTATGATATATTTTAGAACTAGAAGGCACCCTTAGAAATCATCTAGTATAAATCTCTTATTTTATAGGTGAAGAAATTAAAGTCAAGAGAGTCCCTAATTCAAAGTGAATCATGTAGTTCATTTGGAGTCAGGATTAGAATCCAGGTTTCTCAGAGTGCAGTGGCACGATCTCAGCTCACTGCAGCCTTGACCTCCTGGGCTCCAGTGATCCTCCCACCTAAGCCTCCCAAGTAGCTGGGACTACAGACACAAGCCACTTCGCCTGCCTGATTTTTATATTTTTTGTAGAGACAGGGTTTCACCATGTTGCCCAGGCTGGTCTCAAACTCCTGGCCTCAAGCGATCTGCCCACCTCAGCCTTCCAAAGCACAAGGATTACAAGGGTGAAACACCACACCAGGCCTGGAAAATCATACACTAGTTTTGTTTTCCTTGCAAAACAAAATTTGTGCAAAAACTTTAAAACTTTAATTTCAACTTGAAGCTCCATTTCCATAAATAACCTATTATTTCTAATGATCTTCTAATATTTTAAAAATAACAAGCAAAGCTTTATAGGGAAGACCTTCATCTTTCTCCTGAAGAATTCTAGCATGCATATAGAGCAGCTGCCCTCACTGTATTCTATGGAACACTGATTCTATTGGATGTTAACAAATGTATTAAGGGAAAAAAAACAAAAAACTGGTTCCTTACTCAAGTAGATTGGGAAACAAAATTAAAGGAGATTCTTTACCAAACCATTTCTTGTTGTTTTCATATGTTATACTAACAGCACTAAGACTCTCTTGGGTGTGTGTGCAGAATATAATATGTAGAATTTCTCAAATTTATCTAATCTTGGAACCATCCTCAGCCTAGTCCTGATGTATTCATTTTTTGGAACAGAGTTTCACAAATAATACTATGAGGATTCCTAGGATAAAGAAATAAATGATCCAGAGTACCCCCACTGAGGCCAAAGCAACTTTTTATTTTTTATTTATTTATTTTTTTTTGAGACAGAGCCTTGCTCTGTCCCCCAGGCTGGAGTGCAGTGGCACAATCTCAGCTCACTGCAACCTCCACCTCCTGGGTTCAAGAAATTCTCTGCTTCAGCCTCCCGAGTAGCTGGGATTATAGACGATTGCCACCAGGCCCAGCTAATTTTTTGTATTTTTAGTAGGGATGGGGTTTCACCATCTTGGCCAGGCTGGTCTTGAACTCCTGACCTCGTGATCCACCCACCTCGGCCTCCCAAAGTGCTGGGATTACAGGCGTGAGCCACAGCGCCCGGCCCAAAGCAACTTTAATTTAGGTTATAGTTTACACATTTTTATAGCAAGTAGGGGAGTATTTAAGTAGAAAGGATATATGATTCCAATGACTAACTTAATGTTTTCAAAAGTGTTCATTTAAAACTTATTAAAGCAGGGCCAGGTGTGGGCTCATGCCTGTAATCCCTGCACTTTGGGAGGCCAAGGCAGGAGGACTGCTTAAGCTCAGGAGTTCGAGACAAGCCTGGGCAACACAGTGAGACCCTGTCTCAAAAAAAAAGTAAAGGCCGGGCGTGATGGCTCATGCCTGTAATCCCAGCACTTTGGAAGGCCAAGGCGGGCGGATCATGAGGTCAGGAGATCGAGACCATCCTGGCTAACACGGTGAAACCCCGTCTCTACTAAAAATACAAAACATTATCCGGGCAAGGTGGTGGGCGCCTGTAGTCCCAGCTACGTGGGAGGCTGAGGCAGGAGAATGACGTGAACCCCGGGGGGCGGAGCCTGCAGTGAGCCGAGATCGCGCCACTGCACTCCAGCCTGGGTGAAAGAGCGAGACTCCTTCTCAAAAACAAACAAAAAAAAAAGTAAAAAAAATTTATTAAAATATAGCTAGGAGCAGTGGCTCATGCCTGTAATCCCAGCACTTTGGGAGGCTGAGGCAGGCAGATCACGAGGTCAGGAGTTCGAGATCAGCCTGGCCAATATGGGGACACCCCGTCTCTACTAAAAATACAAAAATTAGCCAGTCGTGGTGGTACGCATCTGTAGTCCCAGCTACTTGGGAGGCTGAGGCAGAAGAATTGCTTGAACCTGGGAGGCGGAGGTTACAGTGAGCCAAGATTGCGCCACTACACTCCAGCCTGGCAACAGAGCAAGACTCCATCTCAAAAAAAAAATGTATTAAAATGTAATAAGAAGGCCGGGTGTAGTGGCTCATGCCTGTAATCGTAGCACTTTGGGTGGCCCAGGTGGGCGGATCACCTGAGGGCGGGAGTTTGAGACTAGCCTGGCCAAATGGTGAAGCCTCATCTCTACTAAAAATACAAAAATGAACAGGGCGTGGTGGCGGGCGCCTGTAATCCCAGCTACTCAGGAGGCTGAGACAGGAAAATTGCTTGAACCTGGGAGGCGGAGGTTGCAGTGAGCCGAGATTGTGCCACTGCATTCCAGCCTGGGTGACAGAGTGAGACTCTGTCTCAAAAAAAAAAAAAAAAAAAAAGATTATCTTGAAAATTAGACAAAATTCCATGAAAATCTTTGCCCCAATAGAATGTATATCCATTTTTATGTTTTATTTTGCACAAGTGTAGTTATAGTACATTCACATCTTGGTGTTTGTTTACTTTCAATTTAATTTACTCACATTCATTTATTCAATACTTTCTATGTTCTAGGCAACAGGCTCAAAGATAATATATAGCTTCTGACCTCGGGGGATTTAGGGTTGCCTATAGAAGGGTAGAGATAAGTGCTCAGGACTTTAACAAACAAAATGCAATGTGGTAAGTGCTATTATGCAGAACATAATGCAACAAAGAAGAATGCCCAATAGGGTCAGAAGCTTGAGATAAATATAAGGTTCATCAGAGAGAACGTGGTAAAGACAAAAAGTAGAAAGCAGAAATGCAATCTATAGTTAGGTCTTCCTACAATCAGATAGATACACATTTTAGGAGGGATTGGAGAGGCAAAAGACTTCCATTTCTGCCTTGTTTAAGCAGTCTGCTATGAACACATATTTTTAAAATCAGAAAACAAAGTGGAGGTGGCAATCTTCAGCCTCTCTACGTCATCATCATCATCTTCAAGAGTCCCAACTTTTTAGTTGGCCAAGGAAGCCTTTTTCAACCTTACCTCCCACAGCATCTCCTTCTCCCCAACTCCAGCCATATCAAATAACTTGGAGTCAAAGAAATACAAATTAAACAATAATACAGTACCATTTCAAACTATTAAAAAAATTATAGACTGTGAAATGTAAACGGTGCCATTTTTCCTAGTGGACATTTTCATTTTTTTGTTGTTGTTTGCAGAGGCAAGGTCTTACTATGTTGCCCAGGCTGGTCTTGAACTCCTGAGCTAAAGCAATCCTCTCGCCTCAGCCTCCCAAAGTTCTGGGATGACAGGTGTGAGCCACCACGCCTGGCTCCTGGTGGGCATTTAAAATGAAAATTCTTTAAAAATGTGCATACTCTTTGATCCAGCGATTCCAGTTTCACTTCTAGGACTATAACTTTAGGAAATAAGAAAAGACATACAGATATGTTCACGGCAACACTGGTTATAAAAGGAAGGAAAACAGGAAACAACTTAAATGTCCAATAATAGGCTAAATTCTGAAAAAGGTATACAATACAAAACCCAATCACTTTAAAGAATGACATACATCATTTAATGACACGTCATTAAAAAAACATCAATGGTGTTATTTGGTAATGATGTGACACATCATTAAAAACACCACATAACCTAGCACTTTGGGAGGCCGAGGCAGGCAGATCACCTGAGGTCGGGAGTTCGAAACCAGCCTGACAAACATGGTGAAATCCCATCTCTACTAGAAACACAAAATTAGCCGGGCGTGGTGGCGTGCGCCTGTAATCCCAGGTACTCAGGAGGCTGAGGCAGGAGAATCGCTGGAACCCGGGAGGCAGAGGTCGCAGTGAGCCGAGATACTGCCATTGCACTCCAGCCTGGGCAACAAAAGCAAAACTCCGTCTCAAACAAAAAACAAACAAACCAAACACTACATATGTGGTGGGCACTAATCTCACAAGCCTTGAAAGTAGGTAGATTATCCAACTTTCACATGAAGAGGCTGAAACACAATTGATTTAACTTACCCAAGATCATACAATTATTAAGTGGTGAAACCAGGATTCAAAAGGAGGCCATCTGCTGGGTGCAGTGGCTCATAACTTTGTAATCTCAACATTTTGGGAGGCCAAGGCAGGAGAATCACTTGAACCCAGGAGTTTGAGAGTAGCCTGGGCAACATAGCGAAACCCTGTCTCAAAACAAAACAAAACAAAAGACTGGGCGTGGTGGCGCGCCCCGTGGTCCTAGCTCCTCGGAACGCTCAGGTGGGAAGATCGCTTGAGCCGGAGAAGTCGAGGCTGCAGTGAGCTGTGATAGCGCCACTGCACTACAGCCTCGGCAACAGAAACCCTGTCTCAAAAAACAAAGCCAAAACAAACAACAACAACAAACGCAGGCTATCTGAATACCGAGCCCATGTCCCTTTCCATGCCCACAATGTCGCCTTGCCTTTGTGCAGAATGTGGTTAGAACTGTTTACCTCGCAAGATTACTGTGCAAGTGAAATGAAATAAACACAGAGAGCTCCTGGGACAGAGTGGGCATTCAATACTCAGAAACTACTAAGTAACTCGCTCAAGGTCAAGCTAGGATTTAAACCCAGGATTTCAATCTTTTGTTCCAGGGAGCGCGTAGGAGGTTAAGAAGCTTTTCTTGGCTTCCTTTTTTTTTTTTTTTGAGACAGAGTTTCGCTCTTGCTGCCCAGGCTGGCGTGCAATCGCTCGGTCTCAGTTCACTGCAACCTCCAGCTCCCGGATCCAGGCGATTCTCCTGCCTCAGCCTCCTAAGTAGCTGGGATTACAGGCGCCCGCCACTAAGCCCGGCTAATATTTTGTGTTTTTAGTAGAGACGGGGTTTCACCATGTTAGCCAGGCTGGTCTCGAACTCTTGACCTCAGGTGATTCGCCCATCAATTTTTAGCGCTGAGTCAGTATGGGCTTTCCTTCAGCCCCATAAAGTGCACCTCAGAGGTCAGGGAACACATAACAAGCACATTCAAAAGGGGAGCGCGCGGAAGTGGCTTTAGGAAGCACTCAGTCTTGCCTGGTTTTTTTTTCCTCCCTGCTTTTCTAAATCCAAACCCGGACTCCTCAACCCACAGCACCGCCGATTTCCGGGGCGGAAATAACGTCTGTATTCACGCGCCGGAAGTGCATTTGCAGAGTGAGACAAAGCGGAGAACGTTGGTGGGCCTGTTGCGGAGTACGCTTTGGAGTGAGAAGCATCGAGGCTGTAGGACGCAGCTGTTGCCATGACGGCCCAGGGGAGTCTGGTGGCTAACCGAGGCCGGCGCTTCAAGTGGGCCATTGAGCTAAGCGGGCCTGGAGGAGGCAGCAGGTGAGGCACCTGGGCAAGCTGTACGTCACTGTTCATCCCAGAACTGCACCAGAGTAATGAGACCTGATCCCTCAGGCATAACTCTGAAAAAGATGGGTGGCACGCAGACATCACCTGGGGAGGTAGCGGCTTTTCTGCCGTGGAGGTTTCTCTGCTCAAACAATGCTTACATCGGTCCTCCTGATAAAGTCAAAGGACTGAGGAACACACGAGGGGGCTTGGTCTAATCTGAGTAGGTGCATCTGAAGATCTTTATTCCTATGATTGGTAGATCAGGAAATGTGGGATAAGAAGTATCGGAGGTTGCAGCTTTAGTTTCTTGGTTTGGTTTTTTAGGGGTCGAAGTGACCGGGGCAGTGGCCAGGGAGACTCGCTCTACCCAGTTGGTTACTTGGACAAGCAAGTGCCTGATACCAGCGTGCAAGAGACAGACCGGATCCTGGTGGAGAAGGTACAGAGGTATAGATGTTACCGTAGTCCATGGGCCAGTTCTGAGTTATACACTCATCCTCTTCTCCTAGGTGGAGTTAACGTAGATAGCTCTTATCCTGAATATTTGGAAACTGAACTGCTTGAGGCTGGTATTTCGGTATTTTATATATCAGCTACAAAGTGCTTAATAGTTTGAAAAATAGAAGATGTTTGGAGCATAAGGTATAAGATTGAAAACTATCTTTTGGTGGCAACATCTTCCAGTTGAAGTGATCCTTTTTCTACTCTAGTTCCCTTACACCACATATCCAACTGTCAGGATACTCTGTTGGCTTTACCTACTACTTTTTACTGTGTTCACCTCTCATCCCAATCCAAGCCACCATCCTTCATCTAGATATCTGCAGTAGCCCGGCTAATTTTTGTATTTTTATTACAGACAGGGTATCACCATGTTTGCCAGGCTGGTCTTGAACTCCTGCCCTCAGGTGATCCATCCGCCTCGGCCTCCCAAAGTGCTGGGATTACAGGCATGAGCCACCGCGCTCGGCCCGGGCCTATTTATATTTCTAATTTCTCCTGTCATTTTGTTACATTTTTTCTAGGAACTTATCCATTTCCTAAAATTTCAAATGTATTCATATAAAGTTGTTCATAATATGATCACTTCCATATATGCAAGATCTGTGATGTTCGTTTTTTCATTCCTGATATTGAATATTTGTCTCCTCTCCTTTTTTCATCAGGCTCACCAGTATTGATTTTTTTACAATTATTTTCATTTATTTTTACAGGTCACTGTACCCATCACCAGTATTGATTTTATTAATCTTTCAAAAATTCTTGTTTTTTTTTCTAGTTTCTTGAAATGGATGCTTAGTTTATTTTTAGACTGTCATTACTTTTTTTCTTTTCTTTTGAGACAGTCTTGCTGTTGTCGCCCAGGCTGGAATGCAATGGCACGACCTTGGCTCACTGCAACCCCTGCCTCCCGGGGTCAAGCAATTCTCCTGCCTCAGCCTCCCGAGTAGCTGGG
The DNA here is from genome assembly GCF_009828535.3 of Hylobates moloch. Taxonomy (NCBI): domain Eukaryota; kingdom Metazoa; phylum Chordata; class Mammalia; order Primates; family Hylobatidae; genus Hylobates; species Hylobates moloch. The sequence continues at coordinate 79,985,863 of NW_026652289.1, read as the reverse complement.
ATTATAGGCACCTGCCACCATATCCAGCTAATTTTTTTGTATTTTTAGTAGAAATGGGGTTTCACCACGTTGGCCAGGCTGGTCTGAAACTCCTCATCTCAGGTGATCCACCCACCCCGGCCTCCCAAAGTGCTGGGATTACAGGCGTGAGGCACCGCGCCTGGCCAGATTGCCATTGCTTTTAATGGAAAAAACCGCAGTTACTTTTGCAGCAACCTGGTAGTATGTATTTAAGGTTATAAATTTCTCAGAACTCTAGCTGTGTCCCGCAAGTTTTAAAATGCGGTACTTTTGCTATCATATAAATCTATTTTCCATTATAATTTCTTCATGTATCATTGTTAATTCTCAAACATAAGAGATTTTCTAGTTACTATAAAATTATTTCTAGTTTAATATTATTGTAGTCAAAGAATATGTTTTGTACAATTTGCATTCTTTGAGATTGACGTTTTCTTCATGGCTCAGTGAGTGGTCAGTTTTTGTGAATATCTTGTGTTTGAAAAGAATGTGAATTCTGCAATTGTTCAGTGCAGTGTTACGTGTCAGTTGGGTTAAGTTTGTTAATGTCATTCAAATCTTCTATGTCTTGATTTGCCTGCTAATTCTATTATTATTTCTGGAACTAAATTAGTTCGATGGTTCTATTAGTTATTGACTGAGGTGTGCTAATCTCCCATTATGTGGATTTATCTATTTCTTCAGTTGTAGATAGGACATTGATAAATACAGAAGTACCAGGACAAAAGCAGGGAGATCTTTTTTCCAAAATCAGGAGAAAAAATGACATCTGGAAAACCTATAGGAAAAGGCATAACAGATGGTGAGGATACTTTATCTTTAGTAGAAGAGACAGCCTTCCTGTGGCAACATGGAGAAGGGAAGAGGTCGTAGAATTGACGAGTCAGCTCAGTTAGGAGCAGGGAGTTGGGAATTCTGTTCATGTGATTTAGCATCAGTGATATGGCAAATGTGGGACTAAGGGTGGTGATCAGAGGGTTAAAATTGTGTGTTTATTTTAGCGCTGCTGGGACATCGCCTTGGGTCCCCTCAAACAGATTCCCATGAATCTCTTCATCATGTACATGGCAGGCAATACTATCTCCATCTTCCCTACTATGATGGTGTGTATGATGGCTTGGCGACCCATTCAGGCACTTATGGCCATTTCAGCCAGTAAGTATTCTTGAAACAATAACCCTTCCATAAGTTTGAAGAATTAAAGGCAGGCCGGGCATGGTGGCTCACGCCTGTAATCCCAGCACTTTGGGAGGCCAAGGCGGGTGGATTGTCTGAGGTCAGGAGTTCGAGACCAGCCTGGTCTCACCAGCCAACATGGTGAAGCCTTGTCTCTACTAAAAATGCAAAAATTAGCTGGGCGTGGTGGCACACGCCTGTAATCCCAGCTGCTCGGGAGGCTGAGACAGGAGAATCACTTGAACCTGGGAGGCAGAGGTTGCGGTGAGCCGAGATCGTGCCACTGCACTCCAGCCTGGGTGACAGAACGAGACTCCATCTCAAAAAAAGAAAGAATTAAAGGTAAATTCTTAGGGACAGTTTTTGGCTAACGGGTATATAGGGGAATGGGGTAATGGTGGTGGCATGGAGGGGAATATAGTGCTTACCATGGTTTTCTGTTTGCCTTTAATGGTCCTATTTGCTGTCTTACTATGGGTCTGTCTATATGAATTTAATATACGGTTGGCTTGACTCATATTGGGGGAAAGAGCTCTTTTGGTTTGACAACTTCTGTTACTCCAACAGCTTTCAAGATGTTAGAAAGTTCAAGCCAGAAGTTTCTTCAGGGTTTGGTCTATCTCATTGGGAACCTGATGGGTTTGGCATTGGCTGTTTACAAGTGCCAGTCCATGGGACTGTTACCTACACATGCATCGGATTGGTTAGCCTTCATTGAGCCCCCTGAGGTAAGACAAAAGAAAAGCTGAATTTGGGTAGTTGTAGTATACAGTGAATAGCTGACCTACTTGATGGTAGGGAATTAGAGTTGGTATTAGAGTTTCTTTCTTTTTTTTTTTTCTCTTTGAGATGGAGTATTGCTCTGTCGCCCAGGCTGGAGTGCAGTGGCATGATCTCGGCAACCTCCGCCTCCTGGGTTCAAGCAATTCTTCTGCCTCAGCCTTCCAAGTAGCTGGGATTACAGGCGCCCACCACCACGCCCAGCTAATTTTTTTTTGTCTTTTAGTAGGGATGGGGTTTCACCATGTTGGCCAGGCTGGTTTTGAACTCCTGACCTCAAGTGATCTGCCCGCCTTGGTCTCCCAAAGTGCTAGGATTACAGGCGTGAGCCACTGCGCCTGGCCTAGGGTTTCTTAAAAAATAAGAGCCATTAGGAGTTTTTAAGTTGTTATTATTTTTTTTGAGACAGAGTCTCACTCTGTCACCCAGACTGGAGTACAGTGGCATGATCTTGGCTCACCGCAACCTCCGCCCCCCAGGTTCAAGCGATTCTCGTGCCTGAGCCTCCCTAGTAGCTGGAATTACAGGCACCTGCCACTGCACCTGGCTAATTTTTGTATTTTTAGTAGAGACAGGGGTTTCACCATGTTGGCCAGGCTGGTCTTGAGCTCCTGACCTCAGGTGATCCACCCACCTTGGCCTCCCAGAGTGCTGGGATTACAGGTGTGAGCCACCATGCCTGGCCAAGTTGTTACTATTTTTGAAACAAGGTCTTGCTCTGTCACCCAGGCTGGAGTGCAGTCATGTGATCATGGCTCACTGCAGCCTCGACCTCTGGGCTCAAGTACTCAGCCTCTCAAGTAGCTGGGACTACAGGTGTGCACCCCTGTGGCTCGCTAATTTTTGTATTTTTTGTAGAGACAGGGTTTCGCCATGTTGCCCAGGCTGGTCTTGAACTCCTGGGCTCAAGCAATCTGCCTGCCTTGGCCTCCCAAAGTGTTTAGCTAAGATTAGCTACTGCGCCTGGCCTGGAAGTTCTTTTTTAAGGATAGGCAAAATAGAGCTTGTGGTTAAAGTATTAATTAATTCAGGAAGTTATTTTAACACTCATTTGCCACTCACCTATTCTTTCTTCTTTCAGAGAATGGAGTTCAGTGGTGGAGGACTGCTTTTGTGAACATGAGAAAGCAGCGCCTGGTCCCTATGTATTTGGGTCTTATTTACATCCTTCTTTAAGCCCAGTGGCTCCTCAGCATACTCTTCAACTAATCACTTATGTTAAAAAGAACCAAAAGACTCCTTTCTCCATGGTGGGGTGACAGGTCCCAGAAGGACAATGTGCGTATTACTACAAACACAAAGAAACTGTACCACAACCCATGACTGAAAATAATATAGAAAACTTTATTTATGTTTCCAGTACAGAGCAAAACAACAAAATCATAACTATGTAAACGAGAATAATTGCTGCTAAATCAAGAACTGTTGCAGCATCTCCTTTCAATAAATTAAATGGTTGAGAACAATGCATAAAAAAAGTTGCACAAGTTCCCTTAAATCTATTTTCCTTAATATTTCACTTCTATTTAATACAAGCTGGGACATAAAAATTCTGTTGGGGATACTTGGGGAAGATGTGAGAAACTAATGCTGGATTCAGCTTATACATGATGAAAAGAAAAATAAACCAGACAAAAGGAGCACATAAATACGCATACAGTGTAACTGTTATTTTAATACCCACAATAAGGGATTTTTGTTAGCATGTTTAGGGGGAATGAGGATTGGTGGGATCCTTGGGGCCACAGGAATCTGAGGCAATGGAAGATGTATGGAGTGATCATCCCCCTGCCGAGAGGAACCTGGCATCTGTCAAGCAGATGCTGCAGTTCAAACTTCAGCTTTTAAGATAGATAGCTATTGAAGGCAGAGGGTCAGCAGGAGGATGTGTATTTCTAATCTACCCTGGTAAAGTCATAGGTAAGACTCAAAAGCGGGATCTTATTCAAAAGGTAGGTATTTCCTTTGTCTTCTGTCTTGAAACAGCCCCTTCCCCTAAGGTGCATTCTCTCAAGTTTTCAGTATTGCTGTATTAGCAGTGATTAAAAGAGATGAGAGACTTTGGAGACAATGTAAGCAACACATACAGACATGAAATGCTCTAGACAGAGATGAATATAAATCTGGCCTAATAACCAGTTTTCCATGTAACAGTGATTTTGTGTTTCAGGGGCTGAAGTAGTGGTTATATTAATGGCCACTAATTCCCTTATCCCTTTAAAAGATTTTTACAGTTCTCCAACCACAAACAGCACTTCTAAAACTAACTTTATTTTCTGCCTGTAATTTGTTCTACATGGAAAAAAAAAAAATTAGTTTGGCCAGGGGTGTGTGTAAATGTGGCAGAATTCCTAGGCAGGCTGACCTTTACAGTATGAGCCTTTAAGATACTGGATCCTGGTCAGGCACAGTGGCTCACACCTGTAATCCCAGCACTTTGGGAGGCCAAGGTGGGCAGATCATCTGAGGTTGGGAGTTCGAGCCTGACCAACATGAGTTTCAGTAGAGAAACCCCATCTCTATTGAAAATACAAAATTAGCTGGGCGTGGTGGCACATGCCTGTAATCCCAGCTACTCGGGAGGCTGAGGCAGGAGAATCACTTGAACCTGGGAGGCAGAGTTTGCGGTAAGCCGAGATCGTGCCATTTCACTCCAGCCTCGGCAACAAGAGCAAAACTCCGTCTTGGAAAAAAAAAAAAGATACTGGGTCCTGCAGGACATGACTCGCTACTGTTAAACTCAACTAAGCAGTGGAGTGTTGCAGTGGGAGTTGTAAATAATGCTTCTACTGTCTGTAGGAAGGAACAGAAAAAAAGACTTAAGATCCTATCGGCTTTGCCATCCTGAGTGGGCCTGGAGGTTGAAGAAAGCAAAGGGAACAAATCAAAATTACTCAATTTCTTTTTTTTTTTTTTTTGAGACGGAGTCTCCCTCTGTCACCCAGGCTGCAGTGCAGTGGTGCAATCTCGGCTCACTGCAAGCTCCGCCTCCCGGGTTCACGCCATTCTCCTGCCTTAGCCTCCTGAGCAGCTGGGACTACAGGCACCCGCCACCACGCCCGACTAATTTTTTTGTATTTTTAGTAGAGACAGGGTTTCACCATGTTAGCCAGGATGGTCTCAATCTGTTGACCTCGTGATCCACCTGCCTCGGCCTCCCAAAGTGCTGAGATTACAGGCGTGAGCCACCGTGCCCGGCCCAAAATTACTCAATTTCTTCAGCTATATTGAAGGTTTTCTCTGTCCTTACAGGGGTCAAATGAACAATTTGTGACACCTAGGTCAGCTTGCTCCATGTCCTATAGAGTAATCAAAGAAGAGTGGCACTATTTGTGACTAATAAATTGAAATTCAAAAACAAACATGAATACAGGCAAAAGAAGTTTCTCTAAATACCTATTCTGTAAAAGAAATGAAGATTTCACATACTTGAAATTACTGCTCAGCCAGCCACATAAGTAGTTTCCCTATGCTTGTAAGCCAGATGTTGTTTGATCAGTAAATTAGTAAATAAAAAGCTGAGCTTACACAAGTATTTCCTTGGCACACTGAACTTTCTTTTTGAAACATATCACTCTGTTACCCAGGCTGGAATACAGAAGTGCAATCCTGGCTCACTGCAACCTCTGCCTCCTGGGTTCAAATGATTCTCCTGCCTTAGCCTTCCGTGTTGCTGGGATCACAGGCATGCGCCACCATGCCTGGCTAATTTTTGTATTTTTAGTAGACAGGTTTTCACCATGTTGGCTAGGCTGGTCTCGAACTCCTGACCTCAAGTGATTCACCTGCCTTGGCCTCCCAAAGTGCTAGGATTACAAGTGTGAGCCACGGCACCTGGCCTGAAGTTTCTGAAAACAAATAGAAGACTGTTGGCTTGGCTAACCTCTTAGTTCAGAGCCAAGTTTCTATAGTCAGAATGAAGAATAAAATTGAAAGAAAAGGGGGGAAATGCTTACACTTGGCATTAAGTTGAATGCCTCAAGTCTTAACTATGGCTTTGTAGATGAGGCAAAAGATTTCTTAGTGGTAAAATTTCAACGGGTCAATGCTGCCAATCTGTATGCCATTTTAGTAAAGTAGGTAAGGAGAGTAGCCGCTCAGTAACTTTGGCACTAAAGAAAGAGTATGGCTCTAGAACTTCCAATTCCATTGCTAGATGTGCCCTCTAAAAGATGGTCCAGTGCTTTCAGGGAAGGATGTTTAGCCAAGTATTTGTTCCTTAAGATTTTTTGACCTGTGTTTAATAAGAGGGATAAAAAAAGGCACAGGGGTGGGGGCAGGAGGGAGAAGAACCTATTGGTTAATGTGCACCATGACCTGCATTTCTTAGACAACAGCTTGTATGTTTTGTCCATGCTGCATAGAGAACCACAGACTCAGTAAATGTTAATAGCTTCCTTTTGGAGTTCTCTTAGTTCAGCCATTTGAAAGGAACCTGAAAGAAATAATTTTTACCTTACCGAAAACAATTTCCATGGTAACACTGCCTGTGTTACAGTGACAGAATGGGTTCTGAGTTAAGAGAAACAAACAGTTGAAGTATACACTGACACAGTATGGATATTTAAATCTGGTATTTTGGGGGAATGTTTTTGAAGAAGTAGAGGCTGCAGCCATGTTTCAAGTTAGTATCCTAATATAAAATTAGAGCAGTGGGTATACTAAAGAAATATAGCTAAAAAATGTTTGCATCTTGGCTTGCCGAGGATAATAGGTCCAAATATACTTGACCATAAATTCTTTAGTAAGATGAAGCTGTCTCTAGTTGTTATCCCCACGGTGTCATCATTGAACCATGACTTCTGAGATTCATCTTTAATGCTGAATGTGTACTTGACTTGCTTTTTTCTTCAGATGAATTTCTAGCATCCCTTTTACCAATTCATTTATTGGCTCAGCTTGTTAATTCTAATTTGCCTTTGACTGCTCAGACGTGGCTTGAAAGACTTGAGCATTGTTCTGATGTTGAGGGAAAATTTGCTTTTTCTGTAAGGACTGCAGATCAGATGGGAGGTCTTTTACACAGGTACTTGAGGCTCAGCTCATCAAGAGTTCAGTATGATGTGTACAGAACACAGGCTTCTAGTTGAGTGGGAGTGGTAGTATTGAGCTGGCACTTCCATGGAGGATGTAGGCCTTTTAAGAAAACAGGCCAAGCACAGTCATTCAGAGTAGGTTATGAATAAATGGTGATCACTTCACTGCCACCACCCCGGACAAGTAGGACTCGCTCTAGTCCCTCGGTAAGCACCTCTAGGAACTCCATGTCTTCAAAACTTGTCAAGGAGACAGGCAAAAGAAGAGCACAAACTTAGAACCTGGCATCATCATAATCTGAGGTTATCTGATCATAGAGCTACAAAATTAGCTGCGTAATTATTATATATTCAGAAAAGTCTGAACTTTGGATTGAATTTAATCCTGTGAGGTAACCAGAGATCCAGTCCTTTTGCATACATAACACAAGACTCTCATTTGTGTATTTAAAAAATGGGAAAACCTACAAGTGTTATTCTAAATAAGATAAAAATGATGAAAGAAGAAAAAAAGCCGTAATAGGGCAGCTAACAAGATTCCTAGAGAGAACCCAAGTAATTTCTAAGTGAAGCTGCTCAAGTCAGATTTTTCTGCCAGTTCGATTTCTCTTTTTCTTTTTAAACCTCTTACTTTTTCTTTTTTTTTTTTTTCTTTTTTTGAGACAGAATTTCCTCTTGTTGCCCAGGCTGGAGTGCAATGGCGTGATCTTGGCTCACTGCAACCTCCGCCTCCTGGTTCAAGTGATTCTCCTGCCTCAGCCTCCCGAGTAGCTGGGATTACAGGCACCCGCTACCACACCCAGCTAACTTTTGTATTTTTAGTAGAGATCGGGTTTCACCATGTTGGCCAGGCTGGTCTCGAACTCCTGACCTCAGGTGATCCACCCGCCTCGGCCTCCCAAAGTGCTGGGATTACAGGCATGAGCCACCACATCCGGCCTAAACCTCTTTTTTCTTAATGGTACTGGTGGGAATAAGCTAAATTATGTGTCAGTGCTGAAGGGTTTCCCTTATTCCAGGAGTCCTGGGATGAAGGTATGAAGAAAAATCCCTATCTCTTTTCTCCCTCAGTTAAAGGAAGTTCTATCTCAGCTTCTCCCCTAACTATATCCAAAAGAAAAAGGCTTTGCAAAGTGGGTAGAACCTAAAAAGGAGAAAGGATGTGGGTATGCTGTCTGTAGGATTATCAGGAAGGGTTTTATACACTGAATATTAGATGTCATGTTGCAAATACACTACCTAAAACGTCTTTTAGAACTGAATTATATTTGCCCCAAGATAACTTTGTAAAAATCCTTGCCTAAGACTTTTAAGTCTTCCTTCCTTAAAGAAGGAAAGTGGGGCATAGACAATGACTTTTATTGTTACCTAGTTATCTCAGAAAGAGGTTAAGGAGATTTTCCCTACCGGAAGCCCCACTCTTGGAAAGGATACAGTTTTCATCACCCTCAGGGTTTCGGGGTGGCCCTGGCATATTCAATAAAACCAGCTTTGCTTCATGGGACTTGTTAACTATAACCTCGTTGAGTTTCACTGCTGTATGCATCCGCCTCACATTGGACTGGTCCCTGAGTGGGGAAGAAATAAAGGTTGTTAAGGTAAAAAGAAAACTAGCCATATAGTCAACGTTAAAAACTTGAGATCCAGAGCTTTTTCACTTGACTATGGATAATCTGATAAAATGATTTCTCTTTTTTTTTTTTTTTTGTTTGAGAGGGAGTTTCGCTTATGTCACCGAGGCTGGAGTGCAATGGTGCAATCTCGGCTCACAGCAACCTCCGCCTCCCAGGTTCAAGAGATTCTCCTGCCTCAGCCTCCCAAGTAGCTGGGAGTACAGGCCCCCAACACCACGCCCGGCTCATTTTTTTTGTATTTTTAGTAAAGACAGGGTTTCACCATGTTGGGCAGGCTGGTCTTGAACTCCTGACCTGAGGTGATCCACCCGCCTCTGCCTCCCAAAGTGCTGGGATTACAGGCGTGAGCCACTGCACCCGGCCTAAAATGGTTTCTTTATGATATTAATATCTGGGTTTTCTCATTCTGTTGGCTTATTTTATAGTAAGAACACAGTGTAGGGGGGAACTATGTGGATAGAGGGGATGGTTAGCTTGTGTACAGTGTTCATTGGGAGCCAGTATGAATAGGCAAACAATAATGAGGTGGCTAGATTCAGGGTGAAATGAATAGACTCCATCCTGTGTGTCCAGGCAAAGTCACATTTGTGCCACTGATTAGGTAATTTTATGATAAACTTAGGAGTGGGAAAACTTACGGACGCATGTTAAGCAGGTCCTGGAATCCTTCCATTGACTTGGCTTTTTGTCCCCGGGATGCCATGTACTTGTCTTTTGTCCAAGTCATATGCACCTTCTCCTGATAGGTTTCTGTCTCTTCGTCCTCATCAGAGCCAATGCTGGTCAATCGTAGCATTGAGTTTCGGTCTTTCACCAATTGTGCCTGAGGAAGAAGATCCAACACAAGTTATTCTACCAAATTTTCTCTCACGCTTCATCTTTGGTTATTTTGAGGCAATAATGGGTTATGGTGGAATAACTGACAGAGTGAGAAGGAAAGAATTTGTCATCCTGTTAAAACAATATAGTACCATCCCTTTTTTTTTTTTTTAGTTTGAGATGGAGTCTTCCTCTGTCACCCAGGCTGAAGTGCAGTGGCGCGAACTTGGCTCACTGCAACCTCCGCCTCCCGGGTTTAAGCAATTCTCTGCCTCAGCCTCCTGAGTAGCTGGGATTACAGGCACGTGCCACCACTCCCGGCTAATTTTTGTACTTTAGTAGAGATGGGGTTTCACCATCTTGGCCAGGCTGGTCTTCAACTCCTGACCTCTTGATCCACCCGTCTCGGCCTCCAAAAGTGCTGGGATTACAGGCGTGAGCCACCGTGCCCAGCCCAGTATCATCCCTTTCACTGACAGACTTTAGAGTCCGGATTGGATTGATGCAGTAAGGTCTCACCTCTCTGTCTCGCTCTGTTTTGGATAGCCGCATGTGCCGGAGCATCTGGGACCTTTGCTCCATCATCAAAGTGCGCTCGTAAGTATATGCTGATATATCACTGTCATGCTGCCATAGACATCACACAAAGGAGAAAGAAGGATGAAGCATACATTTTTATTTCCAGTCACTAAATTAAACCAGGGAAAGCATCACAATATTAACCTAAGTTTCACCCCTATTTTGTTTAGTCATTGAGTTACATGTTTTTGTGATTGTAGATAAAATCCAGAGGCCCCGAGAGTCTTTTCCATAATCTAATCAAGACATGTATTGCCTTGAAACAAAAAATACAAAGTCTAGTCTGTCTTTTTTATACTGTTGTTTTTTTTTAAAGCCATGTATGAATTTTAAGCTGAATATATGAATTAAAATTTCATAAAACTATATTAAGCAGATGAGAATCTGGCAGAAATATAAGGGCTGTGTAATAAACAAGAAAGCAAAGCCAAAAAGTAACATCAAACATGCATCACATACACATTCTACTTAGGGCAACAAATTAGGGTTTTTTTGTTTTTTTTTTTTGGCACTAGGAGATTAATCCACATTTAGATCTGAAAAATTTCCCAAACTAGAAAAGATTCAAGGAAGACAGGGAGAGGAATGGGGGAATGAACCTCTTGTATCTCAAACTCAGCTTTCTCACCATCTCCACCACTTCTACCTCCGCCTCAATGCGCAAGTGATATAGGAAGGTGGCTAGGTCCTTCTTCATTTGGATACTGTTGTCTTCTAATTGGGCCACCGTGAAGATCCGTATGCTGCACTTTCGCCACACCTGAGAGAGTGACATACACATGTGGAAAATTAGAGCAAGGAGGCAAAAAAAGTTATTTCCTAAGACATTAGACATTGTGGTCCAGAAGAACCTTGCTATATGTAGTATGAGGCTATTTGTTCCTAGCTTCCTACTTGCCATGTTATTGTACTAGGGCAAAAGATTGACTAAACACCACATTTAATACGGTTTTAAGGAGTCCTTAATTTCATAACAAGAAAACACCGGCAAAAGAAAAGATGGCTCACGATATGTTAAGAGGGTGCTTTATTCAGACAGTACATCAATGACAACATGCAGACTATATATTTACTATTTTAAATTTCATTTTATTAGTCTTACCACGGAATGAGCGCATATATGTGTGTGATACACACACATACATATACCTTCAGTTTCCAGTATTTTTTTAAAAAAGATGTGTTCACTTGTTGTTTTCCCCAAGCGCTCATATGGAACTTTATTAATTGGCTGAATTTCACTTGGAGATAAGTAGGTATCAAATACAAAGACAATGATTTCTCTTAAGGTTGAAAGTGGGATCATGGGAAAGCCTAGAATAACTTCCAACTCTTCTGATTCTAAACCCCAAAACTATATAATCAGAGAAAGAATTTGTCTGTCCTGTGAACCAGGACAGAAGGGAGAAAGACTTTTGTAAAAAAAAGTTGTCTAAAATACCTTGTGCTGTTTCAGTAGGAATGGTAGTAGCATAAGCATCCCCCCATCATGCACAATCCACCACACATCAATGTTGCCCTCAGAAAATTGCTCCACATTGCTGGGAAAGAAGGAGATGTTTTTAGCCACCAGCAGTGCGAGATGGGCAGCAGTTGTCACTCGAACTGTGCCTAGGGAGAAAAAAGAATAAGCAGAGAAGAATCCTTAGGCTTGCCTTGCTTCCTAGCATGTCAGAAAAGCAAGGAAATGCTCTTTTCACACTTCTTTGAGCAAGGGGTCCTATTTACTTAGTAGGTTATTTCTCATTACGTAACAAAAATCATTGTGAAAAATCTGAATAGCTAACAGACTGAGAACCACAGTTTATGTTACTAGGTATATTCTGATTACTACATTTCTAAGGGGGGATATGTGAATTTGGGAGATTATGATGCTGAAGAACAATTCTTCCAATTCCTGTGAGAACATCAATATGGAAAATCACAAATGAAAACATGGCAATTTTGGAGATAATTCCTAGCACAAGACTTGACAGAAATAATTCATGAACATAATGTGAAGCTGAAGGGGGTAGGTACAATCTGGGTATTACTACCAGTAGTTTTTCAGGTTGCCTTATAAGACTATGCTTCAGCAATGGCATAGTCTCTACTTTAGGAGGCTGGGGGTGACAGAGATTTAACTATATCCCCTAGACTTGGGCCCTTAGGTTTGTATGAGAAATGGTTAGTACCAATAAAAGTCTTCCAAGCACGGGCATCTTCGCTTTGACGCCAGCCATTAGGCCAGCCCATCACCACCGTGTTGTGCTTCATGCCCCCAAGGCCACATGACTGGATGAGGTGGGAAATGCCCTCTCTCAGCTTGGCGGCCACCACCAGCTGGCAGAATCCTTTTACCTTCTCTGCCTCCATTAGGTGCTTTATGGTCTGAAAGAGACACAGGACCGCAACACTGAACTGGTTCACTCTGGACCTTTTAACCCATTATTCCTTCTCCATATTATATCCCCCACCTTTTTCCAAAGTCTTCATAAAACTATATCGTCTACAGAAAAGTCCAAAAAGTTAAAATTATCCCAAAGGAATTTCATGATCTTTTGTCTTTTTCACTTTTTAAGTGCTTACTACATATTTTTGCCTCTGTAGCTGGTTGTCTACATGTAGTTTCTCTGTTTTTTTCCTCTGTTCTGATTTTGTTCCTTTGCACCATACCAAAAAACTGGGAACAGGGATCTCTACAAAGTGAATATTCAACATTCTTTCTCAGTTGACCAGGATGATTCACTAGTGTGAACAAGATCTCCTTCCTGCCTCAGCCCCAGTCATGCCCTGACTCATCTTACCAGAAACTCAATATGATGATTCAGTTTCACTTTAGAATTTTCTCAGGTATGTTTTCTTTTTTGCTTCTCCCATTCCCATATGCTTTTTGACATTTTAATGGTGATTATTCATGACACTTGTATTTGCATTACTCTTCCTTTATTTAGTCAAACCAGTTTGGAGATATCATCTCATTTACTCTTACTCCAGCCTCTTGGTGGGAAAAGGAAGGGAATAATGGTATGGAAAATGGAATGATTTTTGCAAAGGCACAGATTAAATCAGTGATGTGGCTAAGAACTAGGCTCTCTTGATTTTCAACCCTGTGTACCTTTTATTAATTTTTACCATCATTCTGGAGTAATGTTTCTTCAGCATTTCTAGTGTTTAGAATTTCAAAGCATTCCAAAATGAAATCCAGTAAAACTTTTGAAATGCCATTGAATACAATGGCATTTCTTTTTTTTTTTTTTTTTTTTTGAGACGGAGTCTTGCGCTTTGTCGCCCAGGCTGGAGTGCAATGGCCCGATCTCAGCTCACTGTAAGCTCCACCTCCTAGGTTCACGCCATTCTCCTGCCTCAGCCTCCTCAGTAGCTGGGACTACAGGCGCCCGCCACCACGCCAGGCTAATTTTTTGTATTTTTAGTAGAGACGGGGTTTCACCACGTTAGCCAGGATGGTCTTGATCTACTGACCTTGTGGTCTGCCAACCTCGGCCTCCCAAAGTGCTGGGATTACAGGTGTGAGCCACCGTGCCCGGCCCACAATGGCATTTCAAAAACAGAATTAGTTCTATCATATATAATAAGTATTACAGTGAAAACAACTTCCTTGTTAAAGTAGAACTTTAATGTTCAGTACAGCTAACCAGAAGTGGCAAAGGAATCTTGCTCATGATACCACACAGATTAGTAAAGACGAAGACAATTTGGTCATTACTCCTCGTTGTCATAAGATTGAGAGGAACCCTCTCCATAGTTCAAGGGATCAATTTATTTACATGACTTTTCTCAGTGTTTAATGTTTGGAGTATATTTGAAAATAAGGTTTAGACTTAATAATCTTATAATTTAGTAATGCTTTAAATGGGAAGAAATAATAAATAACTGTTTTCTGGCTCATCTTATTATTTGGGAGAAAGTGTCTGTTCAAAGGTCAGGACTAAGTGAGAAACCTCCTAGATCACTCAGGAACAAGATTCAAGTAGAAGTTTGAGGTCTTACTACTTAACATCACAAAGCTGTAAGCTGAGTTCCAATATATCAAAAGTCTGACTCTTACCTGCTCAGCAGCTAAAGCTTCACCATAGTTCTCTAGGAAGTTCCCCACGATGACAGAGCCCACAATAGTGAGACCTTTTCCTGCTTTGAGCTGTGAGGCAAAGGTGAGGAGGCGAGGATGCTTGACATGTAAGTCTTCATCTAGTTTCAGTAATACAAGCAACTGAGGCCTGTGAAGAGGTTGGTGGGGGTTGGAGGGGAGGAGAAAACATTTTGGGTTTGGGGAACAGAATGACAGACTCCACCCTTTAATTCAGGAGATCTGTATGAAACAGGTAATTTGACAGAAGGAAGAAATCAGGGTATTATTTTGAATGCTCCCAGTACAATCTCAAGTTGATCAGTCTTCAAGGAATAATAAATTGTAGCAGTCTTGATCATAAATGACATGAAGAAAAGGGAATAAAAAAATTAAGGATTTAGAATAGTTCAGAACAGGTCCATTATACCAATTCCTTGAGCCACATGGTTTCCTTATCCTGTAATCAACAAAGCACATATTTTTGTGTGTTAACTATGTGCCAAATACTGCTAGTGCTGATTTCTTTACCTCCAGTTCTTAGTGTGTGGAGGTCCTTCCTCCAATCGAAGCAAAGCAAACCGGGCTGCACTGAGGGACAGCCCACGGATACCATCACCCCATTCTTTCTCAGCTCTGTGAGAAAAAGAAAAGAGCAGAGACAAATTTAAACTATAGTAAGTATAATTTTAAAAAATAAAGTTTTTTTCTGAATCTAAAAATCACACATGTGCAAGGTAGAAGATTAAAGTTCAGATTAATGATTTACATAATGGTTTTTACTAACATAATGAACCCGATGTAGGCAGATCAACAGCACCAACAGACTGCACTGCACAAACAGTTCAGAATAAAGCCTGAAGGGGTCACTCATTCAGTCCTTCTACGTAATTGTTCAAAACAATAATGTAAAAGAGCAATCTAGATTAGAAAATTATAACAGACCTGGAGTTTAAGTTACTTTGAAAATAATGCAGAGAAAGTAAAGTTCAATGTGATCTTCTGAATAAGAATGTTATTTCGTCCTCATTTTTGAAAGCTGTAAGTCTTAGTAGTTACAAAGATGTTCAGAACTAATTTCTTTTTCATTTCAGAGACAACCCCTTGACTGAAGAGATAAGCAAAAATATTTATATTTGTGTTATACTTTGTTTAGTATTAATCATTATTATTTGGATATGTCCTTTGTTATTTTCTGTTGATCCATTCATACTTTCTCAATGGATTTCCCTTGTGATGAAAAGCTTGCGTCAGTAAGATGGTTAGAGAATTAGGGGTACAAAATATAGTTATGAAAATGAAGTTACCTGGGTCCTTAAGGTATTTTCATTGAGCTGGCTCTAACCAAACTAGCTAGTCTTGCTACTTTTAGCAGTGATCAAGATTAAATCCACACTCACCCTTGGTATTCAATGTACTTGTAGATCATACCAGCTATTACCATGGCTACAATGGCATAATACCAGGAAGAAATGAACATCAGAGCCAGACAGATACTCATTCCCATGAAAGAAAGGGCCCTAGAAAATTAAAAACAAATACAAAAAAGTATCTTTTAAAGTAGCTGAAAAAGAAGCCTGTGTTAAAGGTGCTTCTCAAACTATCTGTGGTGAGGGATTATTTTTTAAAAACTTTGAAACTATTATAAATAGAACTTTTGTAAAATGCAATAAAAATGAATTATTCGAAAAATTATCACATGCCTGGATGCTGTAGCAATGTCAAACGGCCACAAAAGTTTCTAAATGATTATTCTCAATTCTATAGTTGTCTTATCATGAAAGAGTCGGTAGATGTGCACTAAAACCCAAAGTGTCCTTTGCAACAGCAGATGTTTCCAACTGCTGGAAAACCATATAAATAACGGAACACTATCAGTCATCTGCAGTTATGAGGACAATTAATACTTACTTGGCAAAGCCAGGATGGGACACGCAGCCAGAAATGTTAATAACTCTAGGATCTTTTTAAAAAATTTCACATAAATATTTCTAAAAATTTTATAAATATTAGCGTAACTGCAGAACTCACTGAGAAAAATTATTTTTGGGCTGGGCGCGGTGGCTCACGGCTGTAATCCCAGCACTTTGGGAGGCTGAGGCGGGTGGATCACAAGGTCAGGAGACCGAGACCATCCTGGCTAACATGGTGAAACCCTGTCTCTACTAAAAATACAAAAAATTAGCCGGGCACGGTGGTGGGCGCCTGTAGTCCCAGCTACTCAGGAGGCTGAGGCAGGAGAATGGTGTGAACCTGGGAGGCGGAGCTTGCAGTGAGCGGAGATTGGGACACTGCACTCCAGCCTGGGCGATAGAGCGAGACTCCGTCTCAAAAAAAAAAAAAAAAAAGAAAGAAAATTATTTTTGGACTGTACATAAGAGAAACCTGGCAGACGGTAATGAATTGCTTGTTTTGACCACACAAATTAGGTAGACAACTACATTTACTGAAGTTTTTCTGTGTACAGAATGAACTTCTTAGCTCTGTGATGAATGAATTTTATTTTTAAAGAATGAATAGGAGTGTTAATCTGGAGAAAGCTAGGATGTAACGAAAATATATGGTAAACAGAAAAACAGAAGCAAGATAGCAACAAAAAAAGTCCATAAAGAACTTTTTTTTTTTTTTTTGAGATGGAGTTTCCCTCTTGTTGCCCAGGCTGCAGTGCAATGGCACGATCTCGGCTCACTGCGACCTCCGCCTCCCGAGTCCAAATGATTCTCCCACCTCAGCCTCCTGAGTAGCTGGGATTACAGGCATGTGCCACCACGTTCGGCTACTTTTGTATTTTTAGTAGAGACAGAGTTTCTCCACATTGGTCAGGCTGGTCTCAAACTCCTGACCTCAGATGATCCGCCTGCCTTGGCCTCCCAAAGTGCTGGGATTACAGGCATGAGCCACCGTGCCCGGCCTCATATAGAACTTTTAACTAACGTTAAGGCTAGAAAGAGAATTTGAGGCATTTAAAATCAGTTGAGGATTTTAATTTTTGCCCAGTAAACGTTACATCACTGCCCACCATTGGTAAGTGAAGACAGAAAGGGAACAAGGAGAAAGTTAGCAAAGAAGAATGTAGCAATGGGTACATAGAGGACATAATTAATGAGCTCTTAGCTATAAGAGGAAAGAGATGGGATGGTAGTCAAAAATCTTTCATGATGACCCCTTCGGGACTGGGGAGACTTAACTACAACAGCAGCAACAGCAGCAACAGTTCATTGAGAACTGAGCTTTACTATGTACCAGGCACTACAATAAGCACTTTAGATTTATTAGTCCCATTTTACAAATGAATAAAATTAAATTTTACATGGTTATGTACTTTACTGAAGGTTACAAAGCTAAGAAATAGTAGAGCTGAGATTGGAATTTAGAACCTCTGACTCCGTAGCCCTAAGAGACAAACAGGAAAATAAATATGCAAGAGAAGGTTGTTTTAACCTGAAAATTATAGAAGACTGGATATATCTATTTTGTGCTTTTGCTCTATTCATATTGGGTGTTATAAGTTATTATAAAGTGATATAGGAAAATAGGATAGGAGGATGAGGATTCAGATAAGAATTGAAAGTTGAAATAGTATGAAATGGCTGACCAAGAAAAAAATTTTATCGAGAACCCAGACTCTCCTAGTTTTCTAGTTCAAAGATGAGTTCTCTCCAAACGTGAGTAAAAAGAATAAAAGAAGTAGACTTACCAATGGTAGTAGCGGAATCGGGGTCTCCAGTTGGGTGTTCGAAGTAATGTTTGCAAGGCACATGCCAAGTTTACAAAGAGGTAACACATGAGAAAAAACCTGAAGAATAAAAAGAGTAAGAGGAATGATTATTACTGTAAGATTATTTTTTGAAGGTTAAGTAACTGAATACCTTTGCTGTATTGAAGCCTGTTTCTAGACAACTAACCCTTGATTAAGTAGGAAGTAGAGAAACTTAAGCCTCTCCCCACAAGGCTGTTCATCCTTCTCTGTTCTCTCAGTCAATGACAGAACCACTCTTCACCCAGTTGTTCTTAGGATAATCCAGGTTTCCTCTTCCTTACCCTTGTTCCAAATTCACTTACCAAGTCCTATAGATTCTATTTAAAAATCTCTAAGCTGCTTCTCTTCCTTTTCATCTACTAATCACCTTAGTTCAGGCTCTCATTTCTTCTTTCCAATTAGCATTCCCAGCTCAATTCTAGCCTCCTTCTAATCCATCTTTTATATGAGATTGATCATCCTAAAGCATTATCATTTTGTGCTCAAGGATTACCCACTACTTCCAGGTAAAAGCTCCAGGCCCTTTGTGATGTGGGTCTACCTACTTCTCTATTCTGTTATTCCCTCAACATGTACTCTCCACTCTAGCCAAGCCAAACTACTTCCAGTTCTCTGGATGTGCTACCTTATGTCATCCCTCAATTCCTTTATACACATTCTCTGCCTGGAATGTTCTTCACCACTTCTTTTCTTAGCAAATAACCAGGTATTCTTCAAGATACAAGTATCACTTCCTCCAGAAAATCTTTCTTGAGTTTCCGTCTGTTTAGATGCCTTGCTCTGGTGTTCTTAGGGCACTCAGTGTTCACCTTTACCATGGCACTCATCAGGCTATATGGGAATCATTGGTTTCTTTATCCATTATCAGTTCCATAAGATTGTGTCTTATCCATCTTTGTATTCCCAGAATATCATATTACACAGTGCCAGGTAAGTAGTAAGTCATCAATAAGTCACAGGTGAATAAATAACAACTAACAGTGGTGGTAAAAGCTACAACGAATTGATAATGAATTAGAAATGATGCCAAAGAACTTTTGAAGTTAAATAGGTAGGAAAAAACCTAATAACTTAGAAAAGTTAGCCTTACTTGGAAGTTCTCAGGAATGATTTTTATTTAAGTGAAGTTACATCTGTATTTAGCCCACTCTGTTATCACTACTGTTACATGACTGATGGAAATAAACATGTATTATTTATCATTTAAGCAAGAATAACTGAAGAGAATTACTGGCTCTTACATGGAAAGAATTGGGGCCACAAGATCCAGGGAGGCAATGAGTATTCCGAGCTCTGCAATGGCAGCAGTTAGAAGTAAAGCCCAGGTAGGTTCCCCATTGGCTTTGCTGTGGCCAAAAACCTGTACACAAAAGGGAAATATCAGGCATAGGAGTACTGAGTCATTGCTGTCTGATTTATCTAGCCTACAATTTCAGACATCTGGAAGACAATAGTGTTACAACTGTGATATCTTTTAAATACCTTTACAGCACTCACAGGTAAACTCATGCTTGGGATTTAGAGGGTCTTGTACTAAAAACCCATGTCTCCACATTTATGATCTAGTAATTTCTAAGCCCATGAAGACCACACTGTTTCTCATTAAAGCTGGGAAAAAAAGAAGGGATAATAAAAGGTCACTCACCCTCAGAAACGGTATGATGTTATCCTTGGCAATAGCTTGTAGCAGCCTCGGTGCACCTGTGAGGCTCTGAAGTCCAGCTCCACATGTTGAAAAGAAGGAGCCAATAACAATCACCCATGGGGATGGCCAAGATAAGGTGCCCACCACCAAATTACCTTTCACAGCATCACCGAACCTGGGAAAGAAACAGGAGTGGGAAATTTAATCTTGAAATAACTTTAGACTGAAAGACTAGAGACATTCAGCGTTTTTTTTTGTTTGTTTGTTTTTTTTGAGACAGAATCTCACTCTGTCACCCAGGCTAGAGTGCAGTGGTGTCATCTTGGCTCACTCCAAACTCCGCCCCCCAAGTTCAAGGGATTCTCTTGCCTCGGCTTCCCGAGCATCTGGGATTACAGGTGTGCGCCAACACACCTGGCTAATTTTTGTATTTTGAGTAAAGACGGGGTTTCACCATGTTGCCCAGGCTGGTGTCGAACTCTTGGCCTCAAGTGATTCATCTGCCTCAGCCTCCAAAAGTGCTGGGATTACAGGCATGAGCCACTGCGTCCAGCCCACCCAGTTTTTTTTTTCTAAGTTTTAGAGAATCAAAAATGAGACAAATAATATTACAAAATATAAAGATAGCCAGATTTGATCAAAAGGCACTATTGACCTATATTAGGAAAAAAATACATATGGGGCTAGAAAAGAAGCTAAGCTTCAGTTATAACTTTCCCCTTCAGGGTATCAAAATATCTGCTTTTTAGAAAAATTGAGATCTCACTGCACTATAATTCTGTATTCTTGAAACATAAGCATTTTTCTATGTCATAAAAAGCTATGAATAAAAATTTTTAGTGATTTGAATAATATTGCATCACAATTTCTTATCCATTCTTCTAATGTTGATTTTCTATTATATAAAATATTATAATTAATATCTTTATGCACATATCTACATTCACAGTTCAGGTTTTTTTCCTTATGGCAGGTTTTTTTTTTTTTTTTTTTTTGAGACAGGTCTCACTCTGTTGACAAGGCTGGAGTACAGTGACGCTATCTCGGCTCACTGCAGCCTTGACCTCTCTGGCTCAGGCGATGCTCCTGCCTCATCCTCGCAAGTGGCTGGGACCACAGGTGTTCGCTACCATGTCCAGCTAATCTTTTACAAAATTTTTTGTAGAGACAGGATCTTGCCTTGTTGCCCAGGCTTGTCATGAACTCCTGGGCTCATGTGATCTTCCCCTCTTGGCCTCCCAGCATGCTGCAATTACAGGCATGAGCCATTGTGCCCAGCTAAGTAATTTTTTTTTTTTTTTTTTGAGACGGAGTCTCGCTCTATCGCCCAGGCTGGAGTGCAGTGGCGCGATCTCGGCTCACTGCAAGCTCTGCCTCCCGGGTTCACGCCATTCTCCTGCCTCAGCCTCCTGAGTAGCTGGGACTACAGGCGCCCACCACCACGCCCGGCTAATTTTTTGTATTTTTAGTAGAGATGGGGTTTCATCGTGTTAGCCAGGATGGTCTCGATCTACTGACCTCGTGATCCGCCCGCCTCGGCCTCCCAAAGTGCTGGGATTACAGGCGTGAGCCACCACGCCTGGCCCCAGCTAAGTTATGGCAGATTCTTAAGAGGGAGTAACTAACCAAAGGGATCAATATCTTAAAACATTTCAAAATCACTACTAAACTGCTGTCCAGAAAGTTTGTACTAAATTTTACTTCCACTGGAAGTATAAGAAGATTCAAGTCTTATGGCACATACACACTCCACACCAGTCTTGTGTATTAAAAAAAATTAAGGTCACTTCTAATTTGATGGGTGAAACATGGCATCAGTTTAATTACTTCTTTTAACAATTTTTATTAAGTATCACACACAAAAAGTAATATGCAAGGCTGGGTGTGGTGGCTCACGGCTGTAATCCCAGCACTTTGGGAGGCCGAGGCGGGCGGATCACAAGGTCAGGAGATCGAGACCATCCTGGATAACACGGTGAAACCTCGTCTCTACCAAAAATACAAAAAATTAGCCGGGCGTGGTGGCGGGCGCCTGTAGTCCCAACTACTCCGGAGGCTGAGGCAGGAGAATGGTGTGAACCCGGGAGGCAGAGATTGCAGTGAGCCGAGATTGCACCACTGCACTCCAGCCTGGGTGACAGAGCGAGACTCCGTCTAGGGGAAAAAAAAAAAGTAATGTGCAAAAAACAACAAATGTACATCTGAAGATTTCTACAAAGCAAACACCCATGCTGTAGGTGTTGACCTACTACCATGCAGGTCAAGAAACAGAACATTGCCAGTACCCAAAATTCTCTCTTAACGCCCATTCTCACTCATTAGCCCTTTCTTCCTCTCCACTAACCTGACTTTTTTTTTTTTTTTTGAGACAGGGTCTTGCTTTGTCATCCAGGCTGGACTGTAGTGCTGTGATCTTGACTGACTGTAGCCTCAACCTCCTGGGTTCAAGTGATCTTTCTGCCTCAGCCTTCCCAGTAGCTGGTACTACAGGTATACGCCACCATGCCCAGCTAATTTTTTACTTTCTGTAGTGACAAAGTCTTGCTATGTTGCCTAGGCTGGTCTGGAACTCCTGACCTCAAACAATCTTCTAGCCTCAGCCTCCCAAAGTGCTGGGATTACAGGCATGAGCCACCATACCCAGCCCTCTGACTTTGAATACTATAGAGTTTTACCATTCTAAAATTTTATATAAATGATACACAGTACATACTTTTGTGTTTGGTTTTCTTAGCATTGCTTGTGAATTTTTTTTGGGGGGGAGGTGTATATTGCTATGACTTACTTTGCTGTATGGCTTCCTATTACATGAATATATAATTTAATCATTCTACTAGTGATGGACATTTGGATTATTTCCAGGTTTTGGCTATTAAGAATACTTATGAAGGGAAAATGAAGCAGGCAATAAATAAATAAATAAAAAAGAATAACACTACTGTGAAAATTCTTGTGAATTATTCTTGATGCACATGTGCTAGCATTTCTGTTAGATATATCTGGAAGTGGAAATGCTGAGTCATAGGTAAGCACATGTTCAACTTTAGGAGATAATAACCAATAATTTTCCAAAATGATACTCTAATTTACACTCTCAATAATAATTTTTATATTATGGTGTAACTTACCAAAGCTCCATGAATTTCCTACAATGGTATAGTAATATACTATACTATATACATACATATATACACCCACCCACACACACACACACACATACTATGTTACATACATATATATATTGTGCTTTTTATTTTTGTCAATAATATTTATATTGCATCTATTAGGCTTCAAGTCCTCAAAGAGCTCATCGTGTAGGGGACAGTGATATGAAAACAAGTAGCTGCAATACAGCATCATAAATGCCATAATATAGTATATTCAAATAGAGTGGCTGAACACAAGGAGGAGTGTTTACCTCTGTTTGGGTGAGTATGGGAAAGCTTTACAGGAGAGAAGACCCTTAGCCTAGTCTAAGAGGATGAATATGAGTTGGCCAGGTGGGAGCAACCTATTCTAAGCAAAGGAAACAACACAGACAAATGTGTTTATAAGTGGAGACATAATAAGACATATTAAACTCTAAGTTAGGGAGCTTATGAGGGAATGGCAGGAGATAAAGAGTAAAAAGAGGTAGAGAGGGCCAGATCACAGTGATGGATTTTAACCGGCTTTGGCAGGCTCTGAAGCAGGGAGGTTTGTAAGTTCAAATTTTGTGTTTTAGAAAAGCCATTCTGGTGGCAGTGTGGAAGAAGGATTAGAGGCTAGAACTAAAAGGGAGATTATTACAGTAACATAGGCAAAAATCCTGAAGGCCTGTACAAAGTGAGTGATGTGGATAAAGAATAGGGGATACATCTGTGTAGTATGGGAAATTTAAAAAAGAATAATGGCAGAAAGGGCTGGGTGTGGTGGCTCATGCCTATAAGCCTAGCACTTTGAGAGGCTCAGGTGGGAGGATTGCTTGATCCCAGGAGCTTCAGATCATCCTGGACAACATAGTAAGGTCCAATCTTTACAAAAAAATAAAAAAACTACTAGCTGGGTGTGGTGGTATGCACCGGTGGGCCCAGCTACTTGGGAAGCTGAGGCGGGAGGATTACTTGAGCCCAGTAGGGTGAGGCTGTAGGGAGCCATCACTGCACCACTGCACTGTAGTCTGGGCAACAGAGCAAGACCTTGTCTCTAAATAAATAAGTAGAAAAGAAAAGAAGAGAAGAGAAAAGAACAGAATATGAAGAAAGTAAGTTTCAGTCTTTTATTTAGAATGTCAAACACAATTAGATACTTATCTCTCATAAAGGAGATGCTAGAGACACTTGAAATTGTTTTTACTTGCCCTTATTGACTTTTGGTCTCATTTCTGAACAGTTCTTGATGGACAGGGAAGTCCTCATTATTCAGACACATTCACTGCTTTTTTGAAGGACTGTATTTAACTGTCTCATATATTCACTAGAAAATACTGGCCCCTTTGGGAACTACATTTATATATTTTCTTATTGTTAGTCATGATTGATAACTCGGGTTGGGTTTTTTTTTTCTTTGTTTTGAGAAAGGGTCTCACTTTGTCACCCAGGCTGGAGTACAGTGGCACGATCATGGCTCACTATAGCTTTGACTTCCCAGGCTTAATTGATCCTCCCACCTCGGTCCCCCAAGTAGCTGGGACTGTAGGTGCACACCATCACACCTGGCTAATTTTTGTGCTTTTTGTAGAGACAGGATTTTGCCATGTTGCACAGGCTGGTCTTGAACTCCTGATCTCATGCAATCCACCTGCCTTGGCCTCCCAAAGTGCTGGGATTACAGGCATGAGCCACGGTGCCTGGCTGTGTTGAGACTGTAAGTCTGTAACTATCTTGGAGCTATGTGGAATGATCAGAAGTCACGGCAGACAGACACATAATTGTTACAAAGAAATTCATTACTCACTTGTCTCTGAGAACAACCCCTTCAATACATGCACCAAAGAGGACAACATTGCTTAAATCTACCATATTGAGAGTCAAGGAAACTGCTGTTTACCCTCTAACATGAGATAGAAAGTAGATACTCAGCAGACACTTTCTTCTGTCAGTAAAATGAGTTGCTAAATACTCCTATAAATTATTTTTTGAATTTTCTATATGAGGTAGGCAGATTATCTGGCAAGAAGTGAAGTGATAGAAAGCAGGTATCTTTGTTACCAGGATAAAAATACTGATCATCTAGTTCTACTGGATGCTCCTATGACTAAGACTCAGACTGGATCCATAAAAAGGATACAGACAAAGGAGGTGGTCAGGATGGCAAGGATAGTACCAATGGGAATAGACTTCTGAGCATCTTTCAGATCTCCAGATCTGTTTGATCCAGCCATGATACCTTTAGAGATAAGGGGGAAAAAACCAAGTTAACTTCTTGGACACTTTGATATTGATACTGATAGCAAAGAGTAGAAGCAAATCTAGGAACCCTGAGAATTCTGCCTCCTGAGAAAAATCACTCGGTGGGTCTGACAGCTTCTAAAATATACAACAGCCTACGTGTTTACCTGTAACAGAGGGAAAGAAGATTCCCACCAGAAGGGTGAAGGAGGTGGTGATGTCAACAAGAACATATTCATGGTTTAAGCTGCCTAAGACATCAGAAGATTTGGCTGAAGGCTTTTCAATGATCTCTCCCTTGGGTAGGTAATTACTCCAAAGATTCTCTGCAGCGGGAAAAATGGGAATTTAAGCAGCAGCAGTATGAAAAAAAGATAATTAATTTTCTATCCAAACATTCAAAATCAGGCTTCTCATTTATACAGTTTCTAAAGGTGTGTTTGCTTCTACATGAGCACATGTATACACACACATTGCACAATAAAACACACATAGATAAAAACAGTGTTCTTTTTTTTGAGACAGTCTCGCTCTGTCACCAGGCTGGAGTGCAGTGGCACAATCTCGGCTCACTGCAAGCTCTGCCTCCCAGGTTCATGCCATTCTCCTGCCTCAGCCTCCTGAGTAGCTGGGACTACAGGTGCCCGCCACCACGCCCAGCTAATTTTTTATATTTTTAGTAGAGACGGGGTTTCACCATGTTAGCCAGGATGGTCTTGATCTCCTGACCTCATGATCCTCCCACCTAGGCCTCCCAAAGTGCTAGGATTACAGGCATAACCCACTGCGCCCAGCTAAACATAATGTTCTTTCTTATCTAATTTAAATATAATTTGGCAAAATGATTTGGTACATGCAAATACATTTTAACTTTACTAATGCAAATTAGTAAAAGTTAAACGAACTAAAACTAAATGCCCCACAAATCCCATTATTATTTATCAGTCATCAATGCTGTTTCTAACACCTTAATGTAAACTTACTTATGTGCAAAGAAATTTACAGACCAAACATTTATAATAGAAGCCACTTAAGGAATGTTTCAGGAATTTAGCTAAGTTAGGAAGATACATGTGGATGTGGACATTAAAACAGTTCTATTCTGTCAGTGCAGGAAGAACATTGGCAATTTTACAAGAATACACAGTACATTTTACCCTAAGGTTAGAAAGTGATTTGCTCAACTCTGCTCTGAAATGGAGGTGAATTTTAGCAGACATCACTCTGTAAAGGAGTCCCGAATAAGGACAGCTTTACTAATGGAAAAGCAGAAATATGCTGAATTAAGAGCTGTGTGGTGTGCTTAATAAGGGAATTAGCACCATGGCAGTGAATCTTTATGGACAGTAGAAGAATCTAAGATGACAAGGCCTATTTTCCCCAGAAAATAGGAAAAAACTTGTCCAATAACTCCCTAACTTACCTGTAATTATACCACTAGCCAATCCAGGAATGCCCTGGATTGAAGTGACATTATTGTGAACAAAGTATTCATCACAGGTGGCATTGAAAAATTGACTTGAGTTACAGAAGAATCCCCATAACTTTGATGGGACTGTCATGTTGTTAATTTCCTTGGTCTTAGAGCAAACGTCAATGTGTCTTGATGAAAGGGTGCGGTTACCCAGCATGCAGACCCTAAGTGAAAAGAAATAGGGAGTAAGATCAAGTAAGGAAAAGAAAATACATTAAAAAAAAAAAAAAAAAAAGGAAACAGGTTAGTAAAGGAAACAAGAACCCCATCTTTAAGAGCTTCTACTGTCATGGGTGGGAAACGAACTAATGTTTATTTATTTATAATTTATTTTAGCACTGTGAATGGTGACTTACATATTCTGCCAATTTAATACTTACAGCAACCTCACAATGTATTAGAATTTCTATGTTGTGGATGGAGGCACTGAAGTTTAGGAAGTCAGGGAGTTAACTGAAGGTTAGGGAAATACAGTTATCTGTCCAAGGTCACAGGTGGTGGCAGTGAAGGAAGTCAAATTGAAGAACTGTCTGAAGACATTATGCTGATTCATCTTCCAAAATTTTTGGCTAAAATTGGTAGGTCTAAAAGAATACTGAAGTTCTTTTGTTGTTCTTATAAAGCACTCCTCTTTTTTTGGCCTAGAAAAGCCTAACATTCATAACAAACACCTCGAAAATGTTATGCTAAAGGTTGAATCTTCTGGCTACTGTTGCAAGGAAAACAGCTTGGCCAGAATTAAAAGGCAGATCCCTCTATGGCCTAAGAGAAACTGTTTTTGAACTTAAGCCTAGACTCAGTGGGAGTGAGGGTAAGGATAACATAAATATTAACCTGCTGGTTTTATTTTTTTCTTTAACCCAGAGACACAAATATAAACAAAGGAATAATACATCCATAGTTAAAATACCTCTCAGGTCCAACAAAGGGGCTTCTAAAATTTGCAAAATGATTGAATACATTATTATGAACCATGTACCTATTACTCAGCTTCAACAACTCTCAACATTTCCCAGTCTTGTTTCATGTATTCTTCTAGATTTTTTGTCTTGTTTTGCTGGAATATCTCAAAGAAAGTATCATGCATTATGACCATGTACTAATCAAAAAAGAGGAGAAGCCCCAAAGGTGACCCTGAGACAAAATGGAATTTCCCAAATTGAGATATAACCAGAATGTTACCTTTATAAATTTTATGACCCTAAAAAGGACCTTCAGCTATATTACAGTCCCTAGATAAGCAGATTAAAAGTTTAAGATCGAATCTACTTCTGCCATCATGTAGCATGGCATAGAAGAAATATTGAATGGGGAGTCAGGAAATTACAGTTCTTCTTCTTGCTCTGCCATTAATTAACTTTGAGGTAAGTCATTAAACCTACTGGAACTGTCTTTTTGTCTTGAAAAATCTTTTTTTCTGTAATCTGGTTAAATCAACATAGAACCGATGAGTTTGATCCTCAGATAATCCAGATGACTTTTCAAGACAATTCCGTAACAAGACTACAAATAACATTCAGTGCCAGCTAGTCCCTATGCCACTAGTCAAAGGGAAAAGTGAGCCTGTGAGTCACAGATCTGGACAAATCCATTACTACTTCAAAAAACATACTTTAAAGTACTTGCACTAGGGAGTTGAAGAAGGAGGTGAATGATGAGAGAGTACTCAATGGGTACAAAGTACATTATTTGGGTAATGGATAAAAGCCCTGACCTAGGCTGGGCGCATTGGCTCACGCCTGTAATCCCAGAACTTTGGGAGGCCGAGGTGGGTGGATCACTTGAGGTCAGGAGTTTGGGAACAGCCTGGCCAACATGGTGAAACCTCATCTCTACCAAAAATTCAAAAATTAGCTGGACACGGTGGTGTGTGCCTGTAGTCCTAGCTACTTGAGAGGCTGAGACTGGAGAATCACTTGAACCCAGGAGGCAGAGGTTGCATGAGCCAATATCGCACCACTGCACTCCAGCCTGGGTGACAGAGCAAGACTCCATTAAAAAAAAAAAAAAAATTAACTGGGTGTGGTGGCACATGCCTGTAATCCCAGCTAATTGGGAAGCTGAGGCAGGAGAATTGCTTTGAACCCAGAAGGTGGAGGTTGCAATGTGCCAAGATCGTGCCACTGCACTCCAGCCTAGGCAACAGAATGAGACTCCAACTCTTAAATAAATAAATAAATAAAAGCCCTGAATTCACCACTACATAATATGTGCATGTAACAAGATTACACTTGTACCCCCATAAATTTATACAAATTAAAAAAAATAAAATCAAGGTTGAAAAAAGGTAGCTGTTAATACTTATAGTGTGTAATATTACATATATAGAGAGATATATGCAAATTGTATAATATTTCCCTTTATGACTAGGAAGTCCATTACAATACTGACAGAAAAAAAAATTTAATTAATTAAACATTTTAGGTAAGATTTTAGGTTTCTTTTGACTCCCTTGATTTTTAATTAGTAAAAGAAATCCAACATTTAAATACCTTATAAAGGTTGCTGGCAATAACTACACTGTCTGCAAAGCCCTTTATGATTAGTTCAAAATATGTATAATAAAAAAAGATTATGTACCATTATCAGGGAGAAAAAAATCTAATATCTGAACCTAAATGATGGTTACAGCTACTAGTTCTATGCTTGGGACATAAGAAAGAGGATGAATAGGACATAGTTTGCCGGGAGGCTTCCTGCCTAGATGAGGAAGGAAGTCTAACTGGGCTTATCCAAGAGGGAAAATCTCAGAGAGACTCCATGAAATTCTGACTTAAAATTATCACACCACCAGATATTTTCAATTACTACCCAATAAGGATGGCTAGGCAGAGAGACAGACACGTACGGGAAGTGTGGAGGGGCAAAAGAAGACTTGATGGCTCCAGCATAGATGGCCAAGATGGACACAATGACACAGGCCAGGAAAAGTGAGGCAAACTTGTTCACATAGCGTACGCCGATAAATACCACTAATACCATAAGGACCAAGAAAGCTGTGCCGTAGACACGCATGTTATTTAGCATGGCTGCTGATTCCTTGAGTGCGTCATCACTGCGAAAGATGGCAGCCCGGGGGACGATATAGACCTGTTAGGTAAAATAAAGGAGAAAATTAGGTTATTTCAAAAGAATTAAGTAAAAAGGCTGTATTCGCTTGCATTTACTTTCACAAAAGAAAGCAAAGTTGAGAGAGAAAATGACTGGGGAATTAGCCCAGTTTCTAATAGGATCTGAAATGCCTTCAGAAATGGGATGTCATGGATTTTTTTTTTTTGGTCTACATGCTGTTCTGAATAACTACATTTCCAAACAGAAAGAAAGGAAAAAATTATTAATTTTATTCATAGGGTTATATAAAGTAATTATAATGATTATCTTTAACCCTGATTCTAGTATCACTACTTTAAATAGTAAATATGTCTCAGTGAATAGAGAAATGAGAAGCATTTTATTTCATAGGGACGAAGATATCAAAAAAAGAAACTTTACTTTTTCCCCATTGGACTTGAATGTCTTGGATGAGGTGGCAGAGTGGTGCAATCAGGTAGAAAGGAAGGGACAGGCAGGCAAAGGGAATTTCAACTTTTCCACCTCATATTCACTTAAGAGGCCAACTGACGTTGGTAGTCCATCACCTGATTTATTCCCACAGCTGATCTCTCAGAAGCTTTCATAGCAAAGAATAAACCCAAATCAATATTTCTTCTATATTATAGACCACAATGAAGTCATTACTTACCAGAAAGATTTCAATGGCACCAAGGATGTACATGGCTGCTGCAAATGTGGTACCAAGATAAAAGCAGAGGCCAACAGCCCCACCAAACTCTGGGCCCAGTGCCCGGGAAATCATAAAGTATGAGCCCCCAGCTAAAAGACAAAACAGAAGGTGAATAGGAGAAAGAGTGGGTATTAGTAAGAGGAATATGAATAAAATAGAAATAAGAAAAAATATATACATGATGGTTAAATGTTTCAGGCTTCTGCAAACCTTCAGTGTGATAAAAAGATGTACTAGTGGGAAGTAAAAGGTGAAAGTGTTATTGTGGGATATACTGCACATCTAATGTAATGAGCCATATGAAGCAATACAGTTTGCCAGCATTACTTAGAAAAAAATTAGAGAATATTTACTATGACACGAGACAGCCCAGTAAAATATATTCTGGCTGGGTATGGAGGTTCACGCCTCTAATGGTAGCACTTTGGGAGGATGAGGCGAGAGGACTGCTTGAGGCCAGGAGTTTGAGACCAAGCTGGGTAACATAGTGAGATATCACCTCTACAAAAGGCATAGTGGTATACACCTCTAGTTCCAGCTACTCAGGAGGCTGAAGTGGGAAGGTAGCTTGAGCCTAGGAGTTGGAGGCTGTGTGAACTATGATCGTGTCACTGCACTCCAGCTTGGGTGACAGAGTGAGACTCTGTCTATAAAAAATATATATTCTAACTAATAAAAGCTAAGCATGTGACTGAAATTAATGCATTCTAGTTTAAAAAATAAAGAGATTTTAAAGACGGCATCTTAAAGTCAAGTAGTATTATGTCTATGTCCTACAGACCATTACTCTGTTGTAGCACAGAACAGACTAAATAGTATTCAATTCTTCAGAAGTTTGCACCTCTAGCTTTATAGCATAAACATAGAGTCAACACTGATAAATCCTGAAATACAACCTTGACCTACTAACCTGGCACCACTCCATTAGTGGCAATGGCACTCATGGAGATAGCAGTCAACATTGTCTGCAGAGAAAGGGAAAGGAGGGGATTGTTACTGTGTAAAGATGACATTTCTATACTATTTCTCTATTTGTGTTCCAAGAGCACTTGGCAAACATTTAACTCTACCTTTTATGGACAGTCATACCTAATGGTATGGAAATAAGATGATATGGTCCAATTCATTGCACTAGTCATACCACTAATATCTGGAGGATTCTGTCAAAATGCTCCCACATCAGTAGGTCAGGTGCTATTAAGAACTGCTAATCTCACTCTAGATTTCCTAGTTACACAGGGAATACAGATTAGTATACTCAAAAGGAAGAACTAGAGAAATAACTCAGAAAACAGGTTAGAACCTGACTAAAGACTAAATACAATATTAAGAACAATGTTCAGTAAGAAAGGGAATCACTGAAGGCTTCTGAGCACATAGGAACTGCATTTTAAAAATATTACCTGGTAGCATAGTATAGAATGGACTGCAGATAGGAGTAGCTGGAGGCAGAGTGATTGGTTAGCAGGCTACCATAGTAGTACAGTGAGAGGTAAAAACTATAGTGGTGGTAGTGTGAATAAAAAGGGCTGAGTGTAAAAGATTTCAGAGAATAGATTAGTGTTGGTAGCTGATTAGATGTGAAAAGCAATTAAGAAGCCAAACACAGCCTTGAGGTTTTAAGCCTGAGAGACTAAAAAAAGTGGTACCATGAACATTTTAAGTTATTAAAAATATGAACTGTGCCTGCTTAACCTGTTTTGCTCATCAGCTGTATGCTCATCAGCTGGGGATAATATACAGGTAGGGTGTAAAGGTCATAGTGATAAAAGAGGACAGTACAAACCTATAAAATTCATAGGTGTGGCTGGGATACATAATGAGGAGAAGTTTAAATTAAAGGAAGATAAAAATGTTCTCAGTAGAGAGAAGACCTGGAAAGAACATCTAAATTTCCAAGGAAGGGATAAGGGAAGAAACTTCAAAACCAAATAAAAAAACCAAATACCCCTCACATCCGCAATAACCTGTCTTGTTTCTCAATATATACTGGAGTAATACATCACATTTTCTAACACATTTTCTGTCACAACTTTGGTGCTATCAAGCTCAAATAGTTTGGATTCTGAATTCTTTGAAGACAGGAACTTTATCTTCCATTTCCAATTGAAGTCTTGCTTTGTAATTTCTAGTACATCATATAATAGATAGCAAGCAGTGACTAATAGGCGTTGAATAACCGAAAATCCTTTAGATTTTAATATCAGAATAATTTCTTCTGTTTAGATCATTAGTCCTTCCCTAAGTATTCTTTGTTTGATTCCCAAAGAGGTCGTGTGCATCTACTCTTGAGAACTTGGCAACGGTCAGGTGATCTCCAGGAGCCAGTGCAGTACTTACACAGCAGCAGCAGATAAGGACAATTGCAAAAGCCTGAAGAACTCCAGCTGTGCCCACCACCCACGTAAGGCGTAAAAAAAGGATCACTCCAAAAATATTTTGTAGACATGGGAGGTAGACACCCATGAAGGTACCCATTTGAGGGGTCTAGAAAGAAAGACATTGACAAAATTAAACAGTTATCCTAAAGAGAGGTTTTTATTCTTTTATATAATAACTTGCTCCCTAACCACCATATTAACCTCTAAGCAGAGATCATAAGTTTAATCAACATCTTCAAAAGGGCACATATAAAATCTCCATCTTTCAAGTGTTTATCACCATACTTTTATTATTCCTAAAGCTATACATTTTAACTTTACAAAGGTTCCTGCATGTGTTTATTATACATAGGCATTTGGCCACAAATAAACTTTTATGTGCACCCACAACAATTTAAAATTTTTTCAAAGCTGTTGGCTTTTCTCATTTAAAACCAATAAGGACTTGATGGAATTTCTTCAGAATTTGGCATAAATTCTTCACAGTAGTTGGTAAATAAAATAGATGGTAAAATGAAGATCTGAGGGCCGTTTTATCCCCTTTTCAAAGAGCTGAACAACCAGAATGGTAAGCTGAATGTCTTATATTTTCATTTTGAGAAAAACTGATGTTTGGTCTTTAAAAAACCCAACAACTTCACAACAGACAGATGGCATCAGCAGATGGGTATGGACACTCTTCTCTTGAAAAGCTATTCCCTCTCCCTGAATGCTCTTTCCCCACATAGCTCACTCCCTCACATCAGCTAGATCTCTCCTCAAATATCACCTTGTCAGAAAGGCTTTCCCTGTCCAACCTATGTAAGTAGCAATGCCCTCCACTCTGGCTCCCTTGCCAATTTCAGTCTCTTTACTCTGCTTAATTTTTTGCTAGGGAATTTATCAACACTTAATATGTTATATATGTTGGCAGTTAAAACAGCTTAAGGACTGTATCCCCACATTAGAATTTAGACTGCATCGTATGTTTTGTTTGTGCCATGACCCTGGTGCCCAGAACAGTTCCAGGCACCTTTCAAGCATTTAATAAATAGCTGCTGAACACAGAATGGTGCCTTAGGTATTTCCTTCTTTCTTATATACAGGGCTCTTTTTATGTATTCCTTGTTATTCTGAGGCCTCACCTTGGTGGGCTTCTTTTTCCCTTCAGTGATGTTTTCTGCCTCTTCATGTTCCTTTGCTCCTTGAGTCAGATTAGTGTAATTGGCCATGCGGTTGAGGAGGGAAGACACCTTCGGTCTGGTGTCCATTTCTTCCTATAAAGCCAGTGACATGGAAGAAATGAGCTACAAAGAACACTGAACATAAGCATCAGAATAATCTTGCTACCAGAAAACTTCGAATTAAGTGAAAAAATATTTCACAGGTAGGCCGGGCATGGTGGCTCACGCCTGTAATCCTAGCACTTTGGGAGGCCAAGGTGGCTGGATCACCTGAGGCTGGGAGTTCGAGACCAGCCTGGCCAAGATGGTGAAACCCCATCTCTACTAAAAAATACAAAAATCAGCTGGGTGTGGTGACATGCGCCTGTAATCCTAGCTACACGGGAGGCTGAGGTGGGAGAATCGGCTTGAACCCAGGAGGCAGAGGTTGCAGTGAGCCAAGATTGCACCACTGCACTCCAGCCTAGGCAACAGAGCGAGACTCCATCTCAAAAGAAAAAAAAAAAAAAGGTACATTGAGTTGGGCGTGGTGGCTCACACCTGCTATCCCAATGCTTTGGGAGGACAAGGCAGAAGGATCGCTTGAGCCCAGGCATTCAAGACCAGCCTGGGCAACAAAGTTGAGACCCTGTCTCTGCAAAAAATTTAAAAATCAGCCAGGTGTGATGACATGTGCCTGTAGTCCCAGCTACTAGGGAGGCTGAGGTAGGAGGGTCCTTTGAGCCCAGGAGGTCAAGCTGTAATCGTGCCACTGCACTCCAGCCTGGGTGACAGAGCAAGACCCTGTCTCAAAAACAAACTGAAAAAAGGTACATTGAGAGAAGTGGCACTTGGATCATTGTCGAAGGCCAGAAAAAGGTAGTGCTGAAATAAACCAGGCTCCTTTCAACAACCTGGCCACAGCTTATGGAGCCTGGCCATAGAGTCCATGTTGTCTTATTCAGATAAGATATAGAGGTCCTCTTCATTATGTTAAGTGAAATAAGCCAGGCACAGAAAGATAAATAGCACATGATCTCACTTACATGTGGGATCTAAAAAGTAGAACTCGTAGTAATAGAATGGTGGTTACCAGTAGGGGAAGGGGGAGAGGTTAGTCATAGGATACAAAGTTTCAGTTAGGCAGGAGAAATAAGTTTTTGAGATCTATTGCACAGCATAGCGACTACAGTTAACATAACGTATATTTCAAAATTGCTAAGAAAGTCAAATTCAAAAAAAAAAGTCAAATTCAAATATTTTCACCACAAAAATGATAAATATACAAGGTGACAGATATGTTAATCAGCTTGATTTAATCATTCCACAATGTATACAAATATCAAAATATCACATTGTAATCCATAAATATATAGTTATTATTTGACAATTAAAAAAAGGACATGAAAGTCCTGCTAATCTGGAAGCCTGCTTCCTACAGTGATTTTTGTTTAGTTAGTTCTAAGGCAAATGATAGTCTTTCCAGACACAAGCGTGGAGAAATACACTGATTTATACTTAGAAGAAAGATTATTCTAATAAAAACAATTAAATCACAACTGAATTAGATTGCAAGGTAATCCATATGTCCAAGAAGTCAAACTCCTCTTCCTTACTACATAACGATTTGATTTAATACTCACTATAATTAGATTACACAGACAAAATTTACTATAATAACAAGTTACAATATTTTCTTTTAACATTAAATTATCCAGCTTGTAAAATTTTAAAACCAAATGGGGTAAAATATGGCTATCATGAGATCTCTGTTCCTAAAGTCTGAGTCCATAGTTTTCTCCGAAATATTACCTCGAAGAGTGCCAAATTTTTATCAAAATATTCATCTCCTTCTTCATAATTGGAATTATTGAGATAAGCATTTCGGGCTTTCTTATGTCCATCGTCTGGGGAAAAAAAAAAAAAGTAGATCAAGTTAGCTTCTCACTGGTTTCTGATGAAGAAACATTAGCACCAGATAAGTGTAGGTTGCTTTGGTATTAATATAACCCATTTTCATATTCAAATTTAATCTTAGAGAGAACTCAACCAGCACTGTTTGGAGAATATAGACCCCTCTCCAGCAGGAAGAAAAATAAAACTCTAAGAAGTAAACATGGGTCATTCCTTTCCTTAACAATAATAAAGACCCCTAGAGACACTATTCTTTTGGAATTCCAGCCTATGAAGACTCTACTCTTTTTTTTTTTTTTTTGAGATGGAGCCTCGCTATGTCGCCCAGGCTGGAGTGCAGTGGCACAACCTCAGCTCACTGCAACCTCCGCCTCCCTGGTTCAAGCGATTCTCCTGTCTCAGCCTCCAAGTAGCTGGGATTACAGGCGCGCACCACCATGCCCAGCTAATTTTTTGTATTTTTAGTAGAGATGGGGTTTCACCACGTTGGCCAGGCTGGTCTCGAAATCCTGGCCTCAAGTTATCCACCCACCTCAGCCTCCCAAAGTGCTGGGATTACAGGCCTGAGCCACTTGCACCCAGCCGAGACTCTACTCTTAAAGTCACCTAAGTTTAGGAGGAAAAAAGATATTGAGTATACACTCAGGGTATAATACTGTGTTAGATGTAGTCTCCTTTACATACTATTGCTGCTGATAATGACAGTAAAAGCTCTCTGCCTCCACAGCTGTCTGACCTTTTATAAACTATACGGAGTTGTGATTTGCATTTTTCTCATGATTTCAGTGATGAGCATTTCACACCAGTAGAATGGCAATTATTAAAAAGTCACAAATAACAGATGTTGGCGAGGCTGTGGAGAAAAAGAAATGCTTATACACTGCTGGTGGGAATGTAAGTTAGTTCAGCCACTGTGGAAAGCAATTTGGAGATTTCTCAAAGAGCTTAGAACTACCATTCCACCCGACAATCCCATTACTGGGTATATACCCAAAGGAAAATAAATCATTCTACCAAAAAGATACATGCACTTGCATGTTCATTACATACAATTGAAACCCAACCTTTAAGCCAAAGACAGTTTAAAGTCTAGCTACAAGTCCTGGATAAATCCACGGACTGGATTGAGAACCTCTCTTCCCATTTGGCATACTTTCCTCTGATTGATTCCCTACCCTTTACCTAGTTTACATATACCTACCCTTCCCTAATTGGTTTTTTACACTGTCATGCCCACCTTTGAGTGTGGTGCCTTTGTTTTAGCCTTTTTTGCATACTCACAAACCAATGAGCATGCACTCCCCCATTCTGAGCTCATAAAGGCCCCAGCCCCAGCCCCAATGAGAGAGAGAGAGAGACCACCCTTGCATGTCCTCTCCACTGAGAACTGTTTCTCGTCATTCAATAAAATTCTTCTCCGCCCTCCTCACCCTTTGATCACCAGCACAACCTCATTCTTCTTGGATGTGGGACAAGAACTCAGGACCCACCAAACACAGGTACAAAGAAGGCTGTAATACTGTGGCCCTCCACGCTCTGCCAGTGGAGGGCAGCTACCCCACGTGATGGGAAGCAGCAGCGGGCGGGAGCAGGGGCGACAGGACAGACAGAGCTGTTAACATGCCGCCATCCATCGGGCTGCAGATGGTGGGACTAAAAGAGCTATTAGCACACGGTAACAATCCCTCTGAGGTTTCAGGGTTGCAGACACCCGTTTGGGCACCACCATGTTCCCCTCAGTGTGACACGCCTGGTCCAGCAGCAAGCCCCACATACAGCCCGCTTCTGTCTCACTGCTTGGAGCAGCCAGCTGGACCCTGCACTCGCTCACTCACTCACCCCCTCCCACCAGGGGCTGAGTGCACAGTTGCAATGGCTGCAGGATCTGCATTGGAGTGCAAGCCAGGCACAGCCCAGCAGGCTGAATAGACAGGGCATCTCTTCTGGTGAGCTTGGGCCTGAGCAAAGCCTGGGCATGGATGTTGCTGGCTGGAGGTCTCTGGCTGGCAAAGTGGCCAAGAAAAATCCTGTGTCACTATGCTTCCTACCTGGGTGAAAGGATTACCCATACCCCAATCCTCAGCATCATGCAATATACACATGTAACAAACCTGTACATGTATCCTCTAAATCCAAAATAAAAGTTGAAAAAAATAGGGCAGGCATGGTGGCTCATGCCTGTAATCCTAGAACTTTGGGAGGCCCAGGTGGGAGACTGCTAGAGTCCAGGAGTTCCGGACCAGCCTGGGCAACACTGAGACCCTGCCTCAACAAAAAAAATTTAAAAATTAGCAGGGCATGGTGGTGCATGCTTATAGTTCTAGCTATTCAGGCAGAAGGATTCCTTGAGCCCAGGAGTTCAAGACTGCAAGTGAGCTGTGACTGACCCACTGCACTCCAGCCTGGGCAACAGGGTGAGACCCTGTCTCAGGGGGAAAAAAGTTGAAAAAAGAAAAAAATTATGTCATTTAACTATTATTTTTGTACAAACCCTTCCACATTTTTTTTAAATGTTAAAAGAGGCATCTGACAAAAATTCGGTGAAAGAGCTATGAGGAAAAAAAAGAGACCAGGTCCATAAGACAGCAAACTTTGTTTTATCTGAGCACTTCCTTAACTTTGTTTCATTATTATGCAAAAGTTATATAATTACAGAGTCTGGCAGGAGAGAAGAGAAAAAAAAACATAAATGCTATTAAAAACTAAGATTTTCAATACTGGGGAAATAAATACAAATATAAAAATTAAATAATTAAAAACCCTATAAGCTTAAATGTATAAGGATGGGCTTGAGAAACAGTCAGTAAACTATCAGAATTACTAGGTCACGTCAAAGGGCACAGAACCAAACTGAAGGGGTTCCCAATGCCCCAAAATGGAATAATATAAACATTAAAAATAAATAATGTGATGGATTGAAATGCAAATTCATGAAATAATCAAAATGATATTCTGAAAAATTAGTCACCTTTGCCGGGTTAAGGAAACAATACATGACTCTGAAAAATAACATTAATAAATAGAAAAAATAAATGGAAAGAATTAAGCAATCATCTTGCCTTTCTTGTGCCAACTGTATTTCAGGGTAACCAATAATTAAAATTTCTTCCTTATAGAAGCATTCCAGCTAACTAATGATGGAATGATAGAAAAAAATCACTAATGAAATAATGGATTTAGGCAATGATTATCAATGGTTGTTAAAACCATTAGGTGAAAGGCTGAGGCAGAACTTTACAATGGATGGATCAGGGTGATCTGGAGCCTGCTCATCAGCCTTAACATCTCTGAAGGTAGGACAATACAATCTCCTGTAATACAATGAAAAATACACTGTACAAGCTATGATGTATTCTTGCCAAAAGAATGGAAATTGAATCTAATCAAGCCTCGAAATCTATCAGTTCAAAGAAAACACAAAGGAGGAACATCTTAAACATTAGAAGGATCTAATCACCAAATTTTACACGATGAGAAATTTTACAAGATGATCTGACTTCTTCAGCAAATAAATGGCATAAACTTAAAACTTAAAAGGTGAACTTTTATAGATAAAAGAGACTTAAAAGACATATCAACTAATTGCAAATGAACATTGTTAGGATCCTGACTCAACAAACCAAAGGTAAAAGGCATTTTTAAAACAAAAAATAAGAGAAAATATATCGCTCTTTTTTTAAAAAAGGGCAAGTAAAATCATATGATGTGGAATTTTCTTTAAAACAGTTTAGGGAAAAATTAGGTAGGGTCTTGAAAACAGATTTGTAACACTGATGAAGCTGGGTGATGCATTCATAAAACTTGATTACGCTATTCTACTTTTCTGTACCTTTGATTTTTTTTTTTTTTTGAGACGGAGTCTCGCTCAGTCGCCCAGGCTGGAGTGCAGTGGCGCAATCTCGGCTCACTGCAAGCTCTGCCTCCCGGGTTCACGCCATTCTCCTGCCTCAGCCTCCAGAGTAACTGGGACTATGGGTGCCCGCCACCGCGCCCAGCTAATTTTTTGTATTTTTAGTAGAGACGGGGTTTCACAGTGCTAGCCAGGATGGTCTCGATCTCCTGACCTCATGATCCACCCGCCTCGGCCTCCCAAAGTGCTGGGATTACAGGCGTGAGCCACCGCGCCCGGCAACCTTTGATATTTTCAGTAACAAAAAGTTATAAAAAGAAAAATGTAATTCTTTTCCTCTTCCTAGTGGCTCCAGAAAATTCTAAAGAGTATAGCTTAAAATTATCACCACTTCTGAGTTATTCATTTATTCAACTAATATTTATTAAATTCCTAGGATATACTGGATACTGTTTTGGGTCCTAGCGGTATAGCAGTGGACATGGCAGTTAAAGACCCTGCCTTCACTGTGCATATACTGAAGTTACAGAAGACAGAAAGTAAGGAAAAACAACAACAGCGGCAATTAAAAAAAAAAAAAAAAAAAACAGGACAAAATAAAAACAAAAAAACCCAAAAAGAATTTCAAGAAGTGCCAGTATTTTATTGAGGATTTTTGCATCAATGTTCATCAAGGATATTGGTCTAAAATTTTCTTTTTTGGCTGTGTCTCTGCCTGGCTTTGGTATCAGGATGATGCTGGCTTCATAAAATGTGTTAGGGAGGATTCCCTCTTTTTCTATCGATTGGAATAGTTTCAGAAGGAATGGTACCAGTTCCTCCTTGTACCTCTGGTAGAATTCAGCTGTGAATCCATCCGGTCCTGGACTCTTTTTAGTTGGTAAGCTATTGATTATTGCCACAATTTCAGAACCTGTTATAGGTCTATTCAGAGATTCGACTTCTTCCTGATTTAGTCTTGGGAGGGTGTATTTGTCGAGGAATTTATCCATTTCTTCTAGATTTTCTAGTTTATTTGCATAGAGGTGTTTGTAGTATTCTCTGATGGTAGATTGTATTTCTGTGGGATCGGTGGTGATATCCCCTTTTTCATTTTTTATTGCATCTATTTGATTCTTCTCTCTTTTCTTCTTTATTAGTCTTGCTAGCGGTCTATCAGTTTTGTTGATCTTCTCAAAAAACCAGCTCCTGGATTCATTAATTTTTTGAAGGGTTTTTTGTGTCTCTATTTCCTTCAGTTCTGCTCTGATTTTAGTTATTTCTAGCCTTCTGCTAGCTTTCGAATGTGTTTGCTCTTGCTTTTCTAGTTCTTTTAATTGTGATGTTAGGGTGTCAATTTTGGATCTTTCCTGTTTTCTCTTGTGGGCATTTAGTGCTATAAAAAAAGCTTATACACCATGATCAAGTGGGCTTCATCCCTGGGATGCAAGGCTGGTTCAACATACGCAAATCAATAAATGTAATCCAGCATATAAACAGAACCAAAGACAAAAACCACATGATTATCTCAATAGACGCAGAAAAGGCTTTTGACAAAATTCAACAACCCTTCATGCTAAAAACTCTCAATAAATTAGGTATTGATGGGACGTATCTCAAAATAATAAGAGCTATATACGACAAACCCACAGCCAATATCATACTGAATGGGCAAAAACTGGAAGCATTCCCTCTGAAAACTGGCACAAGACAGGGATGCCCTCTCTCACCACTCCTATTCAACATAGTGCTGGAAGTTCTGGCCAGAGCAATCAGGCAGGAGAAGGAAATAAAGGGTATTCAATTAGGAAAAGAGGAAGTCAAACTGTCCCTGTTTGCAGATGACATGATTGTATATCTAGAAAATCCCATTGTCTCAGCCCAAAATCTCCTTAAGCTGATTAGCAACTTCAGCAAAGTCTCAGGATACAAAATCAATGTACAAAAATCACAAGCATTCTTGCACACCAATCACAGACAAACAGAGAGCCAAATCATGAGTGAACTCCCATTCACAATTGCTTCAAAGAGAATAAAATACCTAGGAATCCAACTTACAAGGGATGTGAAGGACCTCTTCAAGGAGATCTACAAACCACTGCTCAATGAAATCAAAGAGGATACAAACAAATGGAAGAACATTCCATGCTCATGGGTTGGAAGAATCAATATCGTGAAAATGGCCATACTGCCCAAAGTAATTTATAGATTCAATGCCATCCCCATCAAGCTACCAATGACTTTCTTCACAGAATTGGAAAAAACTACTTTAAAGTTCATATGGAACCAAAAAAGAGCCCGCATTGCCAAGTCAATCCTAAGCCAAAAGAACAAAGCTGGAGGCATCACGCTACCTGACTTCAAACTATACTACAAGGCTACAGTAACCAAAACAGCATGGTACTGGTACCACAACAGAGATATAGATCAATGGAACAGAACAGAGCCCTCAGAAATGATGCCGCATATCTACAACTATTTGATCTTTGACAAACCTGACAAAAACAAGAAATGGGGAAAGGATTCCCTATTTAATAAATGGTGCTGGGAAAACTGGCTAGCCATATGTAGAAAGCTGAAACTGGATCCCTTCCTTACACCTTATACAAAAATTAATTCAAGATGGATTAAAGACTTAAATGTTAGACCTAAAACCATTAAAATCCTACAAGAAAACCTAGGCAATACCATTCAGGCCATAGGCGTGGGCAAGGACTTCATGTCTAAAACACCAAAAGCAATGGCAACAAAAGCCAAAATTGACAAATGGGATCTCATTAAACTAAAGAGCTTCTGCACAGCAAAAGAAACTACCATCAGAGTGAACAGGCAACCTACAGAATGGGAGAAAATTTTTGCAACCTACTCATCTGACAAAGGGCTAATATCCAGAATCTACAATGAACTCAAACAAGTTTACAAGAAAAAAACAAACAACCCCATCAAAAAGTGGGCAAAGGACATGAACAGACACTTCTCAAAAGAAGACATTTATGCAGCCAGAAAACACATGAAGAAATGCTCATCATCACTGGCCATCAGAGAAATGCAAATCAAAACCACAGTGAGATACCATCTCACACCAGTTAGAATGGCCATCATTAAAAAATCAGGAAACAACAGGTGCTGGAGAGGATGTGGAGAAATAGGAACACTTTTACACTGTTGGTGGGACTGTAAACTAGTTCAACCATTGTGGAAGTCAGTGTGGCGATTCCTCAGGGATCTCGAACTAGAAATACCATTTGACCCAGCCATCCCATTACTGGGTATATACCCAAAGGACTATAAATCATGCTGCTATAAAGACACATGCACACGTATGTTTATTGCGGCACTATTCACAATAGCAAAGACTTGGAACCAACCCAAACGTCCAACAACAATAGACTGGATTAAGAAAATGTGGCACATATACACCATGGAATACTATGCAGCCATAAAAAATGATGAGTTCGTGTCCTTTGTAGGGACATGGATGAAACTGGAAAACATCATTCTCAGTAAACTATCGCAAGGACAAAAAACCAAACACCGCATGTTCTCACTCATAGGTGGGAATTGAACAATGAGAACTCATGGACACAGGAAGGGGAACATCACACTCCGGGGACTGTTGTGGGGTGGGGGGAGGGGGGAGGGACAGCATTAGGAGATATACCTAATGCTAAATGACGAGCTAATGGGTGCAGGAAATCAACATGGCACATGGATACATATGTAACAAACCTGCACATTGTGCACATGTACCCTAAAACCTAAAGTATAATAAAAAAAAAAAAAAGAATTTCAAGAAGTGGTAAGTTCAAGGGAGAAAATCAAATAGGTACTGGGAGAGATTGTGACTAGGGAGGGGAATGACGACTTCATATAAGATCATTGATGTGCTGATAAGCAGCCTCTAAAGAATTAAAACAAACCCCTGACTTACAGTACTTGACAATTTCTGTGGTATAAATACTCACGCATGGGCATTTTCAAACTACTAATGTGAAGACAATGAACCTGGTTTTGGGAAGAGATTTGCATTAACTGGCTCTTGTGAGCTGATGTGAGCTGGCTGCAGCACACTCCTGGCATAGGATAGTAAGGAAAAGCCTACATTTCAGGCAGAGGGAATATAGCAATTTTAAAAGATCCTAAAGCAGAACCAATTTTAGTGAATTCATAGAGCAGAAAGGACAGTATAGCTAAAGGACAGTGAGGAAAGGAGAGCATATTTAGAAAGACAGAAAGGAGCCAGACCACGTTAAGTTAGTTAAAGGATAGTTCTTCCAAAGGAGAGAGTAATGTGAGAGTGTGTTAATGTTCATTTGGGAAGCAGGGGTAATACAGATAGCTTTTTTTTTTTTTTTAAGAAGAGATTATAAAGAAGCAGAAAAAGTGGGACAAATAATTTAGGATGGCACAATGCTCCAAGTATATCAATAATACCAGTAATGTAAATAGACTAAGACAAAGATTGACAGACTGGATTAAACAATAAAATCTAGACATATACTATTTATAAGAGATATAAAGACATACAAAAGCTGAACATTAAGAAAATATTAAGAAAAGAGACATATCAGGCAAATACTAACCAAAAGAAAGCTGACATAATTTTATTAATATCAGATACATTTATGAGAAAAATATTATTAGGAATTAGAAGGTAACCACATAATAACAAAAGGTTTAATCCACCAAGAAGGCATGACAATTTTATTTATACCACATAATAACAAAAGGTTTAATCCACCAAGAAGTCATGACAATTTTAATTATCATTATTATTATTTTTTGAGACAGGGTCTCACTCTTACACCCAGGCTGGAGTACAGTGGTGCGATCATGGCTCACTGCAGCCTCAGCCTCCTGGGCCCAA
Organism: Hylobates moloch; assembly: GCF_009828535.3. NCBI lineage: Eukaryota > Metazoa > Chordata > Mammalia > Primates > Hylobatidae > Hylobates > Hylobates moloch. The sequence continues at coordinate 79,941,587 of NW_026652289.1, read as the reverse complement.
GAGATCCTCCCAAGTAGCTAGGACTACAGGCTTATGCCACCACGAAGAGCTATTTTTGGATTTTTTGTAGAGATGAGGTTTTGCCACGTTGCCTCGTATTCCTGGGCTCAAGCCATCAGCCTGCCTTAGCCTCCCAAAGTGCTGGGATTACAGGTGTGAGTCACCGGGCCTGGCTGGCACAACAACTTTAGACATACATCTATTGTTTAGTTATTATTATTATTTTGCTTAACAAATTACCTCCAAATTTATTGGCATTTTAAACAACACACTTTATCATCTATTTGTTTGGGTTGGATTTTTAAAAGTCTGACCATCTGTCTTTTCAGCTGCCAAGTTTAGTCCATCGACCTTAGTGATTAATATATTTAGACAGGGTTCTAACATCTTTTTATTTGTTCTTTCTCTATGACTCATTCTCATCCTCTGTCTCTGTCTCTCCCACTCTTCGGATTTTCTGGTTTGTTTTTCCCTAATGACATTTTCCCCTCTTGTTTCCACTCTCTATTTCTGTTCTTTTAGCAATGACCCTTGAAATTTTACTATATATTTTACTTAAATTGTTAAGTAAGTTTAAACAATTGCTTGACATCCTCCTGAACAACACAAAGACTTTCTAATACTTCAATTCCAACTTTCTCCTCCTGACTTACCTAATATCGGTGTCCAACATTTCCAGTAGTCTCTTTTTAAAAAAAAAAACTCCATAAACAAGATATTAGAGTTGTTTTATAGAGACAACACTGATTTGAGTCTATGTACAAGTTTACTAGTTCATTTATTCACTACTCTTTCTTACATTTCAGACTACTAGTCTTCTAGGATCATTTTATTCTTTCTTGAGGTATATTCCTTAGAATTCCTTTAGGTTTCTCAAACTCAGCACTATGGAATTTTGGAGCAAATAATTATTATGGGGGACTGTCCTGTGCACTGTAGAGAATTTAAGAGCATCCCTGGCCTCTACTCATTAGATGCCAGTAGCACCTCCAGTAGTGACTGTCAGAGATGTCTCCAGGGTGGGTGCAGTGGCCCTCTCCTGTAATCCCACCACTTTGGGAGGCCATGGCAGGAGGACTGCTTGAGGGCAGGAGTTTGAGACTAGCATGAGCAACATTGTGAGACCTTATCTCTACAAAATTTTTGTGTACACTTATTTGTTTTTCTGGCTGTGTTTTGGTATTGAGAATTCTTCTGTCATTCTGTTGTTCCTTTGATGAACTGTCCTTTCTCTCTGGCTGCTTTCAAGATCTTTTCTTAGATATTCTGCAGTTTCATTAAGATGTATCTAGGTGTAGTTCTTTTTGTTTACACTATTTAACTATGACTAAGCTACTGTTTAACTTTTTTATATCAATACATATATTTTTTTCTTTTCTAGAAGTTCCATTTATCTTCCTTCTCTTTAAACAGTCTTTTATTCCTGAGGAGTTTGCTCATCTTCCTAACTGCATCCTCTACTGATTTAAACATTTAATGGAATTTTGTATCCCAGACTCAGGACCATGTCATTTCTCTTGAGGGTTATGGAAGTAAGAGTTCAACATACTACCTCTCTGCTATTCAATAACCTTACAATGATGCTGTTACAAAAATCTGGGCCGGGCGCGGTGGCTCACGCTTGTAATCCCAGCACTTTGGGAGGCCGAGGCGGGCGGATCACGAGGTCAGGAGATCGAGACCATCCTGGCTAACACGGTGAAACCCCGTCTCTACTAAAAATACAAAAAAAAATTAGCCGGGCGTGGTGGCGGGCGCCTGTAGTCCCAGCTACTCAGAGAGGCTGAGGCAGGAGAATGGCGTGAACCCGGGAGGCGGAGCTTGCAGTGAGCCGAGATCATGCCACTGCACTCCAGCCTGGGTGACAGAGCGAGACTCCGTCTCAAAAAAAAAAAAAAAAAAAAATCTGGCATGAGACAAACCTGTCCCATTCTGCTACCTGCTGTCCAAGCCACCTCCTAGCAGCTCTGGCTCCCCTTGCTGCATCTCTGGCACCTCTATGTTTGGATCTCTCTCGTCTCAAGTTTCAGGTGAAATCACCATAACTTTTATGACAATTTTATTTATTATTATCATCAGACAGTCTGGATCCTGGCTGTTTCTGGCCCACCTTCCATTTGCTTGCTTACTTTTTTTAGAAAGGTAGAAGAATATCCCTGGAGAGATTTTTGTCTACATTTTATGAGATCAATGATGTCTCCAATAATGTCCTACTCATGGTCTACTTGTGGTAGTGCTGTGCAATGGGAGGTTCCCAAAGAGTTCCTGGTCAATCATGGCTTGTGGACAGTCATGAAAGGTCAAGGCTTTCCAAGGCAAGAAATGAAGCATTCATCAAGTGTGGTTATACCAAAAGGCATGAAATTAGAAGTGATTATATTGAAAGGCATGGATTAATTTTTGGCTGAATATCTTGGTGGGAAACCGTGCTGCTTTAGAGTTCAGCCTTCAAAAGTTTAGGTCACCATTGTGACCCCAAGAAATACCAGATGGAATGGAACTTCTAGTTTCTGAGTAGCAAATAATCTTTACTCTGCAGGAACTAAGAACCAAATCCATATTCCAGGGCTCTTTTAGGATTATTCAGAATCCTAAGATGAGTCCTTTGAACGATCCCCACTGAGACTGGCCTCAGTAATGGTTTGCATTACATCACCTATCAGATTACTATTGTTTCTTTTTTCTTTTTCTTTTTTTTTTTTTTTTTTGAGATGGAGTCTTGCTCTGTCGCCCAGTCTACAGTGCAGTGGCACAATCTCAGCACACTGTGACTTCCGCCTCCAGGGTTCAAGCAATTCTCCTACCTCAGCCTCCCGAGAAGCTGGAATTATAGGCGCCTGCCACCATGCCCGGCTAATTTTTTGTGTTTTTAGTAGACACGGGGCTTTGCCATGTTCGCCAGGCTGGTCTTGAACTCCTGACCTCAGGTGATCCACCTGCCTCAGCCTCCCAAACTGCTGGGATTACGGGCGTGAGCCACCGCACCCAGACACTATTATGTTTCTTTTTTCTCATTTTACTATCTAAATAATGCTGATATTTTGGGGAAACTTACTGGTGTTTCACTGCATAATTCAAATGAAAACTGATAGCATAGTTCTACTAAATATTTCAGATTTCTGTTTTTTATGGCATACTTTTTTTTTTGTAAACAGAAAAAAGGTATACCAAAGGTCTTACTCTTTATAAACACTTTACTGTTGTGATGGTATTACTTCTATAATGTTGCATTTGTCAATTACCACTTCTACTATAATTTGGGCCCTGGATAAATCTCAAGTTACTCCTTTAGCTTCCTAATCTTGTCAAATGGCCTTTGCTGGTTTGAGTTAGGCAACAGAGCAGTAAGTGTACTTAATTTCCCTTGGCACAGGTTTGGGTTTGTACTATGTGACTATGTGAATCTGAAAGGTTATCCCAAAATAATGTTTTTGATTTTATACTTTGTTTTGCCATTGATTTGTTAAGGAAACCATGTAATTTGTTCTGGAGAGTTTCTGATGGTCTGGGTTTTGATGATGGCATCCATGTGATGCTGTTTAACATGTTCTTTTTTTTGTAATTCCTATAAATTGGTAGTTGAATCTAAAAGCTTAATCACATTCAGTACTTCTAGGAGGGTAGGCAGGAAAACTATTTCACAGTGGTATTATGATCTGCCAGGAGATACACGTCATTGTCATCTGGTTGTCTTTCCTTTTGAGATATTAGCAACTGTTGATGAGTAATGCCTAGCTCCATTAATTTATGAGAGGTCACCAAATGGTAATATTCTCATTCTATTATTGTTCCTTCATTTATTAGCTGGAATACCTCTATAAAAAGAGACATTTCCTTTAATCTACTATTTGATTACCAAGTGGTTCAGTTAAAAACAAGACAAATAATTCTTTCCCTTTACTGACCAGTTCTCAGAATAATTGGTTCACTAAATACTCCAATAGTGAGCAGTTAGTTGTGGGTTTTGTTTTGTTTTGTTTTAGAGACAGGGTATCACTCTGTTGCCCAGGCTGGAGGAGTGCAGTGGCACCATCACAGTTTACTATAGCTTCCAGACTAGCTAGGACTACAGGTGTGTGCCACCATGCCTAGCTAATTATTTTTTGCTTTTTTGTACAGATGGGTTCTTGCAATGTTGCCCAGTCTGATCTTGAACCCCTGGCCTCAAGTAATCCTCCCACCTCCCTCCTCAGCCTCCTAAAGTGCTGGGACTACAAGCATGTGCCATTGCGCCTGGCTCGTTTCTTAAATTATCATTGTGAACTCATAAACTTAAATATTGGGTTTTTACTGTATTAGTCCTTCCTCATGCTGCTATGAAGAAATACCCGAGACTGGGTAATTTATAAAGAAAAGAGGTTTGGCTGAGCACAGTGGCTCACACCTCTAATCCCAGCACTTTGGGAGGATGAGGTAGGCGGATCACTTGAGGCTCGGAGTTTGAGACTAGACAGGCCAACATGGTGAAACCCCGTCTCCACTGAAAATACAAAAATTAGCCAGGTGTGATGGTGGGTGCCTGTAATCCTAGCTACTTGGGAGGCTGAGGAAGGAGAATCGCTTGAACCTGGGAGACGGAGGTTGTGGTAAGCCAAGATCATGCCACTGTACTCCAGCCTGGGTGACAGAGCAAGATTCTACCTCAAAAAACAAAACAAAACAAAACAAAAAAAGAGAGAGAAAAGAGGTTTAATTGACTCCAAGTTCAACATGGCTAGGGAAGCCTCAGGAAACTTATAATCATGGTGGAAGGCCCCTCTTTACGGGGCAGCAGGAGAGAGAATGAGTGCAAGGAGGGGAAATGCGTGATGCTTATAAAACCATCAGATCTCATGAGACTCACTCACAGTCATAAGAACAACATAGAGGAAACTGCCCCCATGATTCAGTTACCTCCCACAAAACGTGGGGATTATGGGAATTACAAGTCAAGATGAGTTGGGGGGGGTACACAGCCAAACCATATCAGGTATGTTTCAAATCAAATGCTTTTTCAACCTCTATTAAGATTATTATACAATATTTTTCTTTTAATTTGTTAATATAGTGAATTATACAAATTAACCTTCAATATTAAACCAACCATGGATTTCTAGCAGAAACTCAACTTGATGATAGGGATAATTTAAAAAAATATGTTGCTTGATTCAGATTCCAAATATTTTGTTCAGGATTGTAGATATGTTCCTAAGTAAGGTTGGCCTATACTTTTTTTTTTTAATCTCATATTGCCATCCTTAAGTTTTAGTTATCAAGGTTGCAAAAGCCTCAAAACTGAGGTAGTGGTTACTTGGTTTTCTATTCCTTATGAAAGACTGACTGTAGAAGACGCGAATTATTTTTCCTTGGATGACTGATAAAACTTTTAATAATGCCAGGACCCATGGCTTGTTTGCTTGCTAGCTTTCTAAAAATGTTTTAAGTGGAAAGCTACACACACACACACACACGGAAAAGTTCATAAATCACAGATGTATAGCTTGATTATTACAATAGCAGTTTCACCCTCCCGTATATCTCCTCAGCCTGACCCTGAGTTTTGCAAGAGACCTGATGAGTCAGTGGGAACAGTAGATACATTAAAATAACTGCCCTGTTGACAGTAAAAACATTTAGAAGGACTGGAAAGGACTCTTATATATCCAATTCAACAACAAAGTTCTGAAAGATGTTATTACAAATTCAATTAAGCAGGCAAGGCAACTGAACCAGTTTTTCACCTACCAGGCCAAATTATCCTAAACAAGGTTTTTAGGGAGAGCTGGGAAGATTTTCTTTTTTTTTCTTTTTCTTTTTTCTTTTTTTTTTTTTTTTTTCTGAGACAGAGTCTCACTCTGCCGCCCAGGCTAGAATGCAGTGGTGCAATCTCGGCTCACTGCAACCTCCACCTCCTGGTTCAAGTGATTCTCCTGCCTCAGCCACCCAAGTAGCTGGGATTACAGGCACCCGCCACCATGCCTGGCCAATTTTTTTTATTTTAAGTAGACACGGGGTTTCACCATCTTGGTCAGGCTGGTCTCAAACTCCTGACCTTGCGATCCACTGGCTTTGGCCTCCCAAAGTGCTGGGATTACAGGCGTGGTGAAACACCGCGCCTGGCCGGAAGATTTTCATTCAACCTTATAATACCTTTTCTGAGTAACTTATCAGATGGTTAGAAAACACAACAAAAAAAATCTTACAATCTTTTGCAAACTCATTAATTTTTTTAATAAACCAGACTTTTAAAGATTCTGAGGCTACAGCTACAACAAAGATACTTAAGACAGAAGACAGAAGAGGATAGTTCTTCAGAGCATGAGAAAAAAGGAAAATATGATCTGACTCCATGAATCTAGGAGAGAGAACTCAGGCTGGCAGGATAGATATACCTGATAATCTGGCTAGAAGACTGGATGAATCCTCAGGTTGGCTAAAAATTGAATGCAGCTGTAGGCTGCCAAATGAGATTAATGTTTGAAGTAGTCTCTTTGCAAATACTATTAGAATTTTTTGGCTAATAATGACTAAGATAACTCTTCCTTCACAATCAAAGTTACTTATTTTTGCCTACAGTTCCCCAGGTATCCTTTACTGCAGGTGGTTAGCTGGGAACAAAATCCAGCTTAGTAATACTGGAATTGTATCAACTTTTGACTGTCCATTTCATTAGCTAAGCTGCCTCCATTGTACATGTGTTCCTGATAATGAACTATTCTCAAACATCTCTGCCTGTCATGTATGTATCAGGGACAGAAACACTTTCATAGTTTAGAGGGAAGATGTTCTTTTCATGGTCTGGCAAAATTTTTCAATGAAAGCTTAATCGTTCATGATCCAAATATAAAATTTTTTTTTTTTTTTTTTTTGAGACGGAGTCTTGCTCTGTCGCCCAGGCTGGAGTGCAGTGGCGCAGTCTCGGCTCACTGCAAGCTCCGCCTCCCGGGTTCACGCCATTCTCCTGCCTCAGCCTCTCCGAGTAGCTGGGACTACAGGCGCCCGCCACTACGCCCGGCTAATTTTTTTGTATTTTTAGTAGAGACGGGGTTTCACTGTGTTAGCCAGGATGGTCTTGATCTCCTGACCTCGTGATCCGCCCGCCTCGGCCTCCCAAAGTGCTGGGATTACAAGTGTGAGCCACCGCGCCCAGCGAAATATAAAATTTTTATATACAGAAGACTAATTTTGAGCAATGTATAGAAACTATCCAATATAAAAGTATAAAAAAGTGGCTGGGAGTGGTGGCTCATGCCTGTAATTCCAGCACTTTGAGAGGCCATGGTGGGTGGGTCACCTGAGGTCAGGAGTTTGAGACCAGCCTGACCAATATGGTGAAACCTTGTCTCTACTAAAAATACAAAAATTAGCCAGGTGTTGTGGCATGCGCCTGTAGTTCCAGCTACTCAGGAGGCTGAGGCCAAAGAACTGCTTGAATCCAAGAGGCGAATGTTGTGGTGAGCCAAGATTGTGCCACCGCACTCCAGCCTGGGCGACAGATCAAGACTCCGTCTCAAAAAAAAAACAAAAACCAAAAAACAAAAAACCTCTAACATCGCACGGCCAGGACCTTAGTGATCAGATTTGTATATTTATGTCAAACCACTTACTTAACAAATATATACTGAGTGCCTAGGATGTCAGGTACTGTTTCAGCATGTAAACTCACTAAAGGAATGAGGGCTATGGTCTCATAAACTCTTCTCATTAACCCAAGGACTATTCTAAGTCTTTAACATAGAAAGAATGAAAAAGGAGCATCTCAGTTTCTTCAACTAATCCTCTGAAGTTTTTACTTTCCCTACTTTGGACTTTTTGATAGCTTATTTTTCCACAGCTGCTTTACACATACTTAAACAGCTAAAAGCTCAGCAGTGATCAAAAGAAGCCTCAAATCAAAGCATACATACACACACACGAGTGTTAAATACTAAATAATATACTAAAAATTACTTAACCTCACTTATACTGAAGGAAGTATAAATAAAAAACTAGAGATGCCATTTTCACCTATTAGGTAAAGAAACTATTTTAAGATTAATAATACTTGTTTTTTTTTTTTTATTATAGGGAGTCAAGCATTACTCCATACTGGTGAGAGTTTAAGCTCATGTATCTTTTTAAAAATGTATATATCTTTTGAGTAAGGAATTCCACTGTTAGGAATTTACCCTACAAATACACTGGCATTAAGACTGATATATCTATCTTATATACTGGATATAAGATATTCATTGCAACATAACTTACAACAGTAACACACCTGGAAATAAATGCTCATGAGTAGGAAACTGGCTGAATAAAATTATAGTGCAGGAGCACAGTGAAATACTCTTCCATCACAAACAAAGGAATGAAGCAGAACTTTATGTACTAAGATGTCTAAGGCAAAATGTTAAGTAAAAAGAAGTGGTCTGTATAATAGAACAATCCATTTACTATAACACCATTGATATAAAAAGGAAAAGATAGTCATATATAATATAAAAATTTATAATTAAAAATTTCTAGAAGAATTCCCAAGAAACTGTCAACAGCAAGTACTTTTAAGAGGTGGAAGTGAGGTGGTAAGAAAAAGAGATACTTTTACTTTCTTTATATATGCCTTTTGTTTGAGCTGAATGCCTCATCAGAGTATGTTTCTTTTTACATTTTGAAAATTTATCAGTCCTGAGGTCTTCTGAAATTCCTGTCAAGGCCGGGCGCAGTGACTCGCACCTGTAATCCCAGCATTTTGGGAGGCTGAGGTGGGCGGATCACGAGGTCAGGAGATGGAGACCATCCTGGCCAACATGGTGAAACCCTGTCTCTACTAAAATTACAAAAATTAGCCAGGCGTGGTGGCAGGCGCCTGTAGTCCCAGCTACTTGGGAGGCTGAGGCAGGAGAATGGTGTGAACCCGGGAGGCGGAGATTGAAGTGAGTGGAGATCGCACCGCTGCACTCCAGCCTGGTGACAGAGCGAGACACTGTCTCAAAAAAAAAAAAAAAAGAGAAATTCTTGTCAAATTACGCACTTACTTTAAAGAAGTGATACCCAGAGGAAGTAAATTCATTTCCATAATTTGTTTCATAGATAAGGAACTGGAACACCAAATTCTAAGGACTGCTTAAGGACATGCTGTTTATAAAGTACTTTCAATAATTAAAAAGGTGATCAAAAGGCCAAGAAAAGTAATAAAAAGGGAAAATTAGCTGCAAAGTCAGATATTATAAAGGTATTATAATATCTTCTTTTCCAAATTATCTTAAAAAAATTCTAGTTCTTAGATTTTTTTTAACCATAGATCATGCAAAATTACTTTTATTTAACTGAGTCTTAGTAATCAATTATAGAAGCAGTTTCCTAAAACTTGGCAAGTTGGGAATAGAAACAGCAGGAAAAAAGTTGTTGGGTGGAAGTAGAAAAGGAGGGGATAGAAAATAGAATCCGAGAAGGCAGTAATGTCTGTTAGGATAAATGAGTTAAGGGTGACTTTGGATAGAGTCAATCCCCACAGTAATACTATACCTAACAGTTGGCTGTGTTCCCCTGTGATGGAGTTCTGACTCGGGTCTGAAAAACAAACAATTGAAAAGAAAAGAAAAAAATGAATGATCAAAACAAATAATTTCTTTAAAATCAGCAACAAAAGTCAACCAAGGAAATAAGCAAAAAATTAAAAAACTTATGAAATATTAATGTGAAGATAATAAAAAATAGAATGAACTAGTGTAAAGAATGATCACATTGCTCAAAAAGTTAAACATAATCACCATCAGCAATTCTACTCCTAATTATACTTCCAAAATAATTGAAAACAGGGACTCAGATACTTTACTACAAAGTTTATGGCAAAATAATTCACAATAGCCAAAAGGTTACCAGGTATACTCCTACAGATGAATGAATCAACAAAATGTAATATATACACACAATGGAAAATTATTCAGCTATAAAAATGAATGGAATTCTGATACATGTGACAACATGGATGAACCTTGAAAACATTATGCTAAGGAAAACAAACCAGACACAAAAAGATAAATATTATATGACTCAATGTATATAAAATGTTGAGAAAGGGCAAACTTATAGAGATGGAAAGTAGATTGGAGGTTACCAGGGGCTGGGTGGAGTAGGGTATGGAATGTTATTGCTCAAAGAGTACAGCGTTTCTGTTTGGGGTGATGAGAAATTCTGGAAACAGTGGTAATGGGTGTACAACACTATAAATGTTAATTAATGCCACTGAGTTGTACACTTAAACATGGTTAAAATGGTAACTTCTGTATTGTATATATTTTGCCACAATAAAAAGTAAATTGAAAAAAATAATAATCACACAAATTTGACCAAGCAGTAGTTTCATAAAGTAGAAGGATGATTCAGGATTGTGATATGAGTTATATTTTTAATGACGAAGGAACATTTTAATGACAAAAAAAACTTATGGCTATAGCAGCTCAAAGTCAGGACATAAATAAAGCACTTACTACTATTAGCAGATATGTTCTAGTAGTCTGACTTTAAGATACACTGACTAAATTGGCTTTCATAAATATCAATTTCTTTAGTAATCTGAAATAAAATTAGTGGCAATAAGCCAAGTTCCTAATGCAAGAGATATTGACAATCATCATTTAACAGTCAACCACTTGCTTATTTTAAAGATTTGAAAAGCACTAAGAGCTAAAAACAGAAAAGACTAAGCTCCACTTTCCTCAAAGACTAAATCTCTTGAGACGCTGATGATTCTGGCTTTCTTGAATGTGCCTGGGGTAATAAAAATAATTTTAGACCAGGGGTCATGTGAACAATGGGAAAAAAGTTACATCTTTATTTTCACTAACCTCTAACTGAAGTTAAGGATTTTCTACAGCTGTGATGTATGCAATAGATTACATAAAAGTACCTGTGATTTTGTCTAACAATAAATCTCAGATATTTTTATATCACATTATTTAGACAAAATTCAAATATCTTCCAGAGTCCACATATGGTTTTTGTTTTTGTTTTTGTTTCTGAGACGGAGTCTCGCTCTGTCGCCCAGGCTGGAGTGCGCTGGCGCAATCTCAGCTCACTGCAAGCTCTGCCTCCTGCATTCACGCCATTCTCCTGCCTCACCCTCCTGAGTAGCTGGGACTACAGGCACCTGCCACCACACCTGACTAATTATTATTATTATTATTTTTTAACTTCTGGCCTTCTCCTTGCCTTTTTTTTTTTTTTTTTGTATTTTTAGTAAAGACGGGGTTTCACCATGTTGGCCAGCCTGGTCTCGAACTCCTGACCTCAGGTGATCCACCCGCCTCGGCCTCCCAAAGTGCTGGGATTACAGGCATGAGCTACCACGCCCAGCCCACATATGTTTTATATATCATTTAATTAACACTTTAAGCATCCCAGACAGAAAGAAACAATCAGAATACTTAACAAATTCCAGTTTCTGATGCATACTGGAGTATACACTATATACTTTAATTAAGGAAGTAAGGTAGAAACCTGATTTCTACCACAAAAGTTTTAAATGCTATTTGAACATTTAAAAATTTATTTTCAGGGGATTTTTTTCCTTAACTTGGTTTGAAAAAGGGAAATTTGAAATGTTCCTATTCTAGAATATTTTCCCCAAACATACCAGCAAGTGAATTCCCAGTTTTTACTTTAAACTTATCTTACTTCCCATCTAAATAAAGGATACTGGGGCTGGGTGCAATGGCTCCTGCCTGTTATCCCAGTATTCTGGGGAGCTGAGGTGGGAGGATCACGAGGCCAGGAGTTTGAAGCCAGTCTGAGCAACATGGTGAGACCGCATCTCTACGAAACATTTTAAAAATTAGGTAGGCATAGTGGTGTGTGCACCTGTAGTCCCAGCTACTCAGGAGGCTTAGGCAAGAGGTTCTCTTGAACCCAAGAGTTAGATGCCCCAGTGAGCTATGATGATGCCACTGCACTCCAGCCGGAGTGAGAGTGAGACCTTATCTCTCCCCCAACCCCCCACTATATGTATATATATTCTTGCACATAAGACAAAGTAGGAATGTTCTTGCACATAAGACAAAGTAGGAATAACAGTTCTGTAGTCACTCTCTCTCTTAGGGAAAATTGGGCCCTATCATTATGGAGAAGCAAGCATGTAGGTGGCATGAAAAGAACAGCAGAGAAAGCATAACAGAATTTTAGAACTAGAAGAACCTTGGTTGTCATCTAAACCTACTCCAGTGACTCTAGAGGAAAAGCTGGGGAAAGGTTATCACATCATTTATTTTTCTCTTTAAATCATACCAACACCTCTCCTTCAAGATTCTGATTCCCAGCCATAGTCACTAATATGAATAGCTTGTATCTCTCAGGTGTGCAGGAACAGAAAAGTTGAGAACCTCATATTTTAATGTTTATAGTTCTAAAAAACTAATGCCTGGGTTAATCAGTGACTAAAGACACATCATACTACTGCCCAAAGAAAAAGGTTATAGTCTTGATGCTTTGAGAACTTATGTTCTTGCTTCTCAATATTCTGTAATTCTAACTTTCTTGTTCTAAAACAAGGTATGATAGGCTAAAACAAGTTATTTGAAATTGCCAGGGAATACATCCTATGAAGAGAAATAGGAAAACATCTCAGATAACTCTGGCAGACTAGGTATGGTTTTAGAGAGGAAAATATAAATGACTTTGCCTTTAAAAAGAACTAAGTCGGCCAGGCGCAGCGGCTCATGCCTGTAATCGCAGCACTTTGGGAAGCCGAGGCGTGTGGATCACCTGAGGTCAGGAGTCGAGACCAGCCTGACCAACATAGTGAAATGCCATCTCCACTAAAAATACAAAAACCAGCCGGGCGTGGTGGCACGCACCTGTAATCTCAGCTACTCTGGAGGCTAAGACAGGAGGATGGCTTGAACCCAGGAGGCGGAGGTTGCAGTGAGCCAAGACCACGCCACTGCACTCCAGCCTGGGCAACAAGAGTGAAACTCCATCTCAAAAAAAAAAAGAAAAAAATTAACTCCTCTATTGTGTAATATATTTTCTTTCCTTCTAAGCTGTGCATACGTGATGTATGTATACTCTCTAGACAATCCAGGAGTCTTCCTTTGAACACCCTCCTATACTTCAGATGAGTGGAAACAAGTCTTTTTATTTTTTTTGAGATGGAGTCTTGCTCTGTCGCCCAGGCTGGAGTGCAGTGGTGCGATCTTGGCTCACTGCAACCTCCACCTTCCAGGTTCAAGCAATTCTCTGCCTCATCCTCCAGAACAGCTCGGATTACAGGTGCCCGCCACCACGCCTGGCTAATTTTTGTATTTTTAGTACAGTTGGGGCTTCACCATGTTGGCCAGACTGGTCTTGAACTCCTGACCTCGTGATCCACCTGCCTCAGCCTCCCAAAGTGCTGGGATTACAGGCATGGGCCACTGAGCCCAACCAGAAACAAGTCTTTTGTGTAGTTCCCTACAAGTTCAACTTAGATTTTTATTTTTCATTTATTATAATTGAAAAATTATGGGCAATCCTTGATACTTATTTAGTAATCTGAAGACTAACCTCCAAGAACCTGCAAATCTTTTATTAATATATATAAAAGCTAAAACAAGGCTGGCAGCGGTGGCTCACACCTGTAATCCCAGCACTTTGGGAAGCTGAGGCGGGTGGATCACAAGGTCAGGAGTTCAGGACCAGCCTGGCTAACGTGGTGAAACCCCATCTCTACTAAAAATACAAAAATTAGCTGGGCGTGGTGACGTGCCCCTGTAATCCCAGATACTCAGGAGGCTGAGGCAGAGAATTGCTTGAACCCGGGAGGCGGAGGTTGCAGTGAGTGGAGATCGGGCCACTGCACTCCAGCCTGGGCGACAGAGCAAGACTCCGTCTCAAAAAAACAAAACAAAACAAAACACACACACACAAAAAAAACAAAGAACTAAAACAAAGGTCAATCTGGGAGTATACAGGCCCATGAACCCACCAGAATGAAACTAGTTTTGTCTGTAAAAATACAATTGTTCAGTGGATTTAACTTGAAGGGCGTTTCTGGGTTTGCAATCCAAATTGTGCAGTCATCATGCTAACACTGCTGAGATATGTCTGAGCACCTTTCAATTGTTCTGTGTCTAAACTCCCCCATTTACCACCTTTCCTGACTATGTCATTGGTGAAGGCACACCCAAGTTTGCCTAAGACTGGGAGTTGTCCTAAAGATTACTCAAAATGACATTTATTTTAAACCGGATTATTTTCTCTAATAGGAACTATGTGCCAATAATGTCACTAGTTTTATCCTTTGATGGTCTTCATAAGTAAAGCTACCCTTAGGACAAAATACAATCAGGTTATAATCAAAAGCCAGAGATACCCTGTAAGTCAAAATGATAGATCAAATAAAAAATAGAAACAAACTATATACCTATTAAAAATAGGTAGATGTAATCATAAAAATGAACTGAAAATATTTCCTTGTAACAGTAATGATATGGTAGTTTTACAAATAAGCACTTGCTCAATATATTTAACTTATCTTGGGTAAATAGTAAGAATGAAGATTTTAGTTTCCTGCCATGCACCTGGGAGAATGGAGATAGAGTGAAATGATTGTGGGTGGTACTCACTTGCAAAACTGCCTCTGTCAAGTTTTTCTGAAGAGCTTTATTATTTTCCTTAGTTTGCCAATAGCAATAGTCTTTGAGACTATTTTGAACAAAATTTCCTTTGAGAATCACTTCATTTACCACCATTGGCAGATAATTTGAAGCAAATAAAGGCTAGCTGGTATATGGTAGCTAAAACACAGGGTAGAAGGTTTTAGTCTTTATTAAATCTAGAATCAGTAATATAATTAAATAACACACCAACAGCAGAAATTGTTGCCCAATTCTTTAGATAAAGAAGTGGGCATGACCAAGCGCATATACATCAGAATTAAGACTATTATGCTACTGGCTGTATTATCTAGACATACCACAAAAGTTGTTTCAGGAAAACAAACACCTGAAATGACTAGTCTTAACATGTAAGGCATTTCTAGCTTTCTTAACTCCCAGTTTTTAAAAAAACCAAAGCGTCATCATCATCAAAAGAAACGATTCCAACTCAGAATTAAACTAAGATAGTTAAAGATGGAACCGAATTTGGGGATGTAAACTAGTATAGCCACTACGGAGAAGAGTATGGAGAGTACTCAAGAAAAGTACAACTAGAACTACCATATGATCCAGCAACCCCACCACTGAGCATTTATACAAAGCAAAGGAAATTAGTAAAATTAGTGCATCAAAGAGACACCTGCACTGCATGTTTATTGCAGCACTATTCACAGTAGCCAAGATATGGACTCAACCTGGGTGTCCAAAAACAGATGAATGGATAAAGAAAATGTGGTATGTATATACAAAGGAATACTATTCAGCTATAAAAAAGAATAAAATCCTACCATTCACAGCAACGTGGATGGAACTGAAGGACATTATGTTAAGTGAAATAAGTCAGGAACAGAAAGCTAAACACCACATGTTCTCATTCATATGTGAGAGCCAGAAAAAAAAAGTTGATCTCATAGATGTAAAAATTAGAACAGATGATACCTGAGGGTGAGAAGGGCATGGGTATCGGCGGAGGGCAGGGGGATAGGAAGAGATTTGTTAAAGGATACAAAATTATAGCTAGATAAAAAAAGAGTAAGTCTAGTATTCTACACTATTGAAGGATGACTACGGTTAATAATAATATATTAGCCTCAAATAGCTGGGAGGAGGATATTGAATGTTTCTAATACAAAGTAATGATAAATGATTGAGACAATGGATATACTACTTACACTGATCTGATCACTATACTTTAATAGGTATTGAAAAAAAGATGGAACCAAAGACAATTACTCTAACATTCACATTTATTAGATTCTGCCTCTCTATATGGGTAGGCTCTCATCTTGGTGGGAAAACAAGTTGAACTAAGTCAAAATCTGAAAAGCCCATCGTCTTTACATAATATATTCTAAATTTATAGCAATGAACTAGATAGACGTAGAAAAACTAACATGAGATTAATGAGGCTTAAATAAATGAGTAGGCTGGGTGCAGTGGCTCACACCTGTAATCCCAGCACTTTAGGAGGCCGAGGCAGGTGGATCACGAGGTCAGGAGATTGAGACCATCCTGGCCAACATGGTGAAACCCCATCTCTAGTAAAATACAAAAAATTAACTGGGCATGGTGGTGCATGCCTGTAGTCCCAGCCACTTGGGAGGCTGAGGCAGGAGAATCGCTTGAACCCAGGAGGCAGAGGTTGCAGTGAGCCAAGATCGTGCCACTGCACTCCAGCCTGGTGACAGAGCAACATTCTGTCTCAAAAATAAATAAATAAATAAATAAATAAAAAATAGTAGGCAATGTTAGGCAAAGTAATTAAGCAATAAGATGGCAATGTAAACCAGTGCATACAAAAAGTTAATTCTTTATGTTTCTACACTACCTCATAAAGGACAAAAATCCTTATTTTAATTTTTAATAAAAATATAGTTTAAAAAAGATATATAGAGCCTACATATGCCAAAAAAAAAAAAATAGCTAAAGATCATTAAGCTAAAATGTGTACTTTAATCCACACCATCTGCTACATAGTGGCTTGTGTAGACAGTTAACCGTGAACAGAATAAGCTGTGATAGTAGCATGGAACCACGTACTCTACTTTATGTACAGTGTATAGTCCTTAGTGCATAAGTACATATTCCTTAGTATATTAATAGGGATTTGGCGAGAAACAGTTTGGGGCAGGGATTGTAAGTAGACTTGTCAAATCTATTTAATAGATAAGTAGACTGCTCTAAAGTGTAATTTCTCATACCCCTCAAAATGCTAATGACTGCCTAGCTAATCTCCAAAAGAAGAATATTCAGCATTCCTAAACACATCAGAAAAGATTATTCATTTTGTATCAAATACCTTGTATAATTAGTGTCCTATGATACACACTTTGGGAAACGTTGAACTAACTCCTATCAATATACTAAGGTTAAAAGATAACTCCCTGGCTGGGCACAGTGCTTCAAGTCTGTAATTCTAGCTACTCAGGAGGCTGAAGCTGGAGGATTACCTGAGGCCAGAAGCTTGAGGCCAGCCTGGGCAAGATAGCAAGACCCCATCTCTTAAAAAGAAATAAAATTAGCTGGGTGTGGTGGCGTGTGCCTGTCGTCTCAGCTACTCAGGAGGCTGAAGTGAGAGGATACTAGAGCCCAGAAGTTCAAGGCTGCAATGAGCTATGATCACTCACTCACTCATTCATTCACTCAGCACTATTTCCATTAAGTCAGTATTTTCAAAATTTGTCTGGTTAAAACAGTCATGGGGTATTTGTTAAACTACAAATTTCTGGGTCACATAACTAACCCTAATGACTCAATTTTATGGGAGGAGGCTGAGATTCTGTAGTTTTACCAAGTGCCTCAGATGGCTACTATAAAACTTCATTCATTCAACCATTCTTCTGTTTAAATATTTGAGTGACTACTAAGTCCCAGTCATTTTTCCATGTGCTAGGGATAGAAGGTAAATAAGAAAAAGTTCCTTTTGTCATGCAGATATGGGAACATCAATAAGAAAAGAAAATTAACAGCTGGGCACGGTGGCTCACGCCTGTAATCCCAGCACTTTGGGAGGCCAAGGTGGGTGGATCACCTGAGGTCGGAAGTTCAAGACCAGCCTGGCCAACATGGTGAAACCCGGTATCTACTAAAAATACAAAAATCAGCCAGGCATGGTGGTGGGCACCTGTAATCCCAGCTGCTTGGGAGGCTGAGGCTAGAGAATCGCTTGAACCTAGGAGGCAGAGGTTGCAGTGACCAGAGATTGCACCATTGCACTCCAACCTGGGTGACAAGAGTGAAACTCTGTCTCAAAAAAAAAAATTAAAAAAAAATAGAAAAGAGAATTAATAATCAAGATAATTTCAGCTTATGGTGTTATAAAGAAAATAAAGAAGGGTGATTAGAGAGGCTATTTTTTATTGGGTGGACTATCAGGACCTTTCTGAGGAGGTAACCCTTAAGGTGAGACTTGCATGAAAAGGAGCCAGACATATGAGGATCCTGAAAAGACTGATCAGGGCAGAGGCATAGCTGTGAAAAGACCCTAAGATGGGAATCAGCTTGGTATATTTAGGAAATATTAATGTAGCTAAAGCATAGTGAGTAACAAAGTGTTTTTTTTTTAAAAAGAGGGTAAATTAGGTAGGCACTACATCTTGTAGTGTAACACACTATAGTAAGGAGTGTGAATTTTACTCTGAAAATGACATAAAACAATTGAAAGGTTAGCATTTTTTTTTTTTTTTGAAACAGGGTCTTGCGCTGACATCAAGCTGGAGTGCAGTGGTGCAATCATGGCTCACTACAGCCTCAACCTCCCAGGCTCAAGTGATCTTCCTGCCTCAGCCTCCTAGTAGCTGGGATCACAGTCATGTGCCACTACACCCAGCTAATTTTTTTTATTTTTTTATGGAGACAGGATCTCCCTATGGTGCTCATGCTGGTCTCAGTCTCAAACTCCTGGGCTCAGGCAATTCTCCTGCCTCAGCCTCCGAGGATTACAGGTGTGAGCCACCATACCTGGCCAGCATAATTTTTTAAAAATGCAGGCTGCTGGTTTGAGAATGGATTGTAGGGGAGACCAAGAACAGAAATGGGGAAACGAATTAGAAGTTTACTGAAGAAACCACAGAAAGACATGATAATGGCTGTAGTGAAGCTGATGGAGGTAGGCAGGTTGATGATATCTTGCGGAAAGAGAGCTCATGGGCTAGTCTTCAAAGGTAATGTCCATATTACTTTCTTTCTTTCTTTTCTTTTTGAGACGGAGTCCTGCTCTGTTGCCTAGGCGGGCGCCATCTCGGCTCACTGCAACCTCTGCCTCCCAGGTTCAAGCGATTCTCCTGCCTCAGCCTCCCGAGTATCTGGGATTACAGGCACCCGCCACCATGCCCAGCTAATTTTTGTATTTTTAGTAGAGACAGGGTTTCAGCATGTTGGCCAGGCTAGTCTTGAACTCCTGACCTTGTGATCCACCTGCCTCGGCCTCCCAAAGTGCTGAGATTACAGGCATGAGCCACCGTGCCTGGCCCATGTTACTTTCAGATCTGTAGCTCTTTCATTCATGTATTCAGTAAATATTTTCTGAGAACCTTCTACATGTGAAACACTATTCTAATTACTAGAAATGTAGTAACAAAATCCCTGCCATCAAGGAGCTTAAATTTTAGTGAAGAAAAGACCAACCAGTAACCTATGTCAACAACAGTAAGCTATAAAACAAACAAAAAAGCTGAGTAAAAGAATACAGAGGACTAGTGGGAGAGTGGTTTGTGTGCACACTTACTCAGTCTGAAAGGCCTCTCACATAACATGATATCTGAGCAGAAAATTGAAGATATCTAACCATACAAATATCTGCAGGAAGAGCAGTTAGTGCTAAGCGAAGCAGGTATGTGTTGACATGTTTGACGAATGGCAGCAAGGAGACCGGATTATCAGACAGAATAAGCAAGTTGAAAGTGACGGAGTATGGAATAAGAGATGGATATAGATGTTGGAGGAGGAAACACAGATCATGTGCAGCCTTGTAGGATATAGTCAGGATTTTTGTTTTTACTGTGAGACAAGAAGCCATTGAAAGGTTTTGATTTGTTTTAACATGATCACAACAGCTATAGTCTGGAATAAGCAGATTGCAGGGGCCAAGCAAATAAACTGAGAAAAGTTAGAAGGCTTTTACAGTGGCCCAAGAAAAGATAATGGTAGTATGGATCAGATCAGAAGTACTGGAGGTAATGAGAAGCAGTCAGATGCTGGATATGTTGACTAGCCTAGGTATGTTTCAAAGGAGGGACTGACAAGATTGGCATGCTGATGATTGGCTACAGGGCGGGAGAGAAAGAAAAGAGTCAAAGATATTTCCACAGCAATTAGATGAACAGAGATGCCATTTACCATTTACTGAGTTGGAGACTGACAAAGAGCTATCAATCTAATTAAAGGCACAGTGCTTTTGATGGTTTTTTTTTTTTTCCCCAAGCCATCTTAGTAGGGAATCCTGTGTAGTGGAAAACCAGTGGGATGGGTTTTTAAATTAGGTGTGAGGTCTCCATGTACCCACCAAATGGTAGTAACAAAGAATTCATTTAAAGAGGTGGAAGCAATCCAGATGTCCACTGATGGATGAATAAATAAAATGTGCTCTCTCTCTCTCTCTCTCTCTCTCTCTATATATATATATATATATATATACACACACACACACACACACAATGGAATATTATTCAACCTTTAAAAAGGAAGGAAATTCAGACACGTTACAACATGGATGAATCTTGACAGCAATACACTAAATCAAATAAGCTAGTCATACAAAGGCAAATACCATATGATTCCACTTATATTAGTTATCTAAAGGAGTCAAATTAGTACAAACAGAAAACAGAATGGTGGTTAACAGGGGGTGGTAGGGAGTGGAAAATGGAGAGTTGTTCACTGGGTATAGAAGTTCAGTTTTGCAAAATGAAAAAGTTCTGGAGATCTGCACAACAATGAAAATACTCAACACTACTGAACTATACACTAAAAAATGATTAAGACGCTAAGTTTTATTGCTTTTTTTTTTTTTAAACGGTCTTGCTCTGACACCCAGGCTGGAGTGCGGTAGCATGATCTCAGTTCACTGCAACCGCCGCCTCCCAGGTTCAAGCAATTCTCCCGCCTCAGCCTCCCGAGTAGCTAGGATTACAGGCACGTGCCACCACGCTCAACTAATTTTTTTGTATTTTTAGTAGAGATGGGGTTTCACCATATTGTCCAGGCTGGCCTTAAACTCCTCATCTCAAGTGATCTGCCCACCTCAGCCTCCCAAAGTGTTGGGATTACAGGCATGAGCCACCATGCCTGGCCTTATGCTATTTTTTTAAGCCACAATTTAAAAGATTGTATTTGACTCCATAGGCTTTTGGCAAATACACTGTGGTCTTCATTAATAGCATTCATAAGTCTAAAAGGAGAGCTCCATTTTCCATTTTTTAAATTTCCCTGGCCAGGCACGGTGGCTCACGCCTGTAATCCCAGCACTTTGGGAGGGTGAGGTGGGTGGATTACTTGAGGTCAGGAGTTTGAGACCAGACTGGCCAGCATGGTGAAACCCCATCTCTACTAAAAATACAAAAAATTAGCTGGGTGTGGTGACAGGTGCCTGTAATCCCAGCTGCTTGGGAGGCTGAGGCAGGAGAATCGCTTGAACCTGGCAGGCGGAGGTTGCAGTGAGCATAAACTAGAAAAAAGATTCTATCTCTAAAAAAAAAATTTATATTCATAAATTATTGCAACTTAAACTAATCCACAAAATATTTTTTTTATTTAAAGTTCTGGGTTACATGTACAGAATCTGCAGTTTTGTTATACAGGTATACATGTGCCATGGTGGTTTGCTGCACCCATCAACCCGTCATCTACATTAGGTATTTCTCCTAATGTTATCCCTCCCCTACCCCCAGGCCCTGGTGTGTGATGTTCCCCTCCCTGTATCCATGTGTTCTCATTGTTCAACTCCCACTTATGAGTGAGAACATGTGGTGTTTGATTTTCTGATCTTGTGACAGTTTGCTGAGAATGATGTTTCCAGCTTCATCCATGTCCCTGCAAAGGACATGAACTCATCCTTTTTTAGCTGCATAGTATTCCATGATATATATGTGCCACATTTGCTTTATCCAGTCTATCACTGATGGACATTTGGGTTGGTTCCAAGTCTTTCCTATTGTGAATAGTGCCGCAATAAACATGTGCATGTGTCTTTATCGTAAAATGATTTATAATCCTTTGGGTACATGCCCAGTAATGGGATTGCTGGGTCAAATGGTATTTCTAGTTCTAGAGGGCATCCTTGTCTTGTCCTGGTTTTCAAAGGGAATGCTTCCAGTTTTTGCCCATTCAGTATGATACTGGCTATGGGTTTGACATGAATAGCTCTTATTATTTTGAGATTGTTCCATCAATACCTAGTTTATTGAGAGTTTTTACCATGAAAGGCTGTTGAATTTTGTTGAAGGCCTTTTCTGCATCTGTTGAGATAATCATGTGGTTTTTGTCTTTGGTTCTGTTTATATGTTGGATTACGTTTATTGATTTGCTATGTTGAACCAGCCTTGCATCCCAGGGATGAAGCCCACTTGTTCATGGTGGATAAGCTTTTTGACGTGCTGCTGGATTCGGTTTGCCAGTATTTTACTGAGGATTTTTGCATTGATGTTCAACAGGGATATTGGTCTAAAATTCTCTTGTTTTGTTGTGTCTCTGTTGGGCTTTGGTATCAGGATGATGCTGGCCTCATAAAATGAGTTAGGGAGGATTCCCTCTTTTTCTATTAATTGGAATAGTTTCAGAAGGAATATTATCAGCTCTTCTTTGTACCTCTGGTAGAATTTGGCTGTGAATCCGTCTGGTCCTGGACTTTTTTAGATTGGTAGGCTATTAATTATTGCCTCAATTTCAGAACCTGTTACTGGTCTATTCAGAGATTCAACTTCTTCCTGGTTTAGTCTTGGGAGGGTGTATGTATCCAGGAATTTATCCATTTCTTCTAGATTTTCTAGTTTATTTGCATAGAGGTGTTTATAGTATTCTCTGATGGTAGTTTGTATTTCTGTGGGATAGCTGGTGATATCCCCTTTATCATTTTTTATTGTGCCTATTTGATTCTTCTCTCTTTTCTTCTTTATTAGTCTTGCTAGCAGTCTATTTTGTTGATCTTTTAAAAAAAACCAGCTCCTGGATTCATTGATTTTTTGAAGGGATTTTGTCTATCTCCTTCATTTCTGTTCTGATCTTAGTTATTTCTTGCCTTCTGCTAGCTTTTGAATTTGTCTGCTCTTGTTTCGCTAGTTCTTTCAATTGTGATGTTAGGGTGTTGATTTTAGATCTCTCCTGCTTTCTCTTGTGGGCATTTAGTGCTACAAATTTCCCTCTACACACTGCTTTAAATGTGTCCAGAGATTCTGGTATGTTATGTCTTCGTTGTCACTGGTTTCAAAGAACATCTTTATTTCTGCCTTCATTTCGTTATTTACCCAGTAGTCATTCAGGAGCAGGTTGTTCATTTTCCATGTAGTTGCGTGGTTGAGTGAGTTCATTAATCCTGAGTTCTAATTTGATTGCACTGTGGTCTGAGAGAGAGTTTGTTGTGATTTCTGTTTCTTTTACATTTGCTGAGGAGTGCTTTACTTTCAATTACATGGTCAATTTTAGAATAAGTGCTATGTGGTGCTGAGAAGAATGTATATTCTGTTGATTTGGGGTGGAGAGTTCTGTAGATATCTATTAGGCTCACTTGGTGCAGAGCTGAGTTCAATTCCTGGATATCCTTGTTAATTTTCTGTCTCATTGATCTAATATTGACAGTGGGCTGTTAAAGTCTCCCATTGTTACTGTGTGGGAGTCTAAGTCTCTTTGTAGGTCTCCAAGAACTTGCTTTATGAATCTGGGTGCTCCTGTATTGGGTGCATATATATTTAGGATAGTTAGCTCTTCTTGTTGAATTGATTCCTTTACCATTATGTAAATGTCTCTTTTGATCTTTGTTGGTTTAAAGTCTGTTTCATCACAGACCAGGATTGCAAGCCCTGATTTATTTATTTATTTATTTTTGCTTTCCATTTCCTTGGTAGATCTTCCTCCATCCCTTTATTTGAGCCTATGTGTGTCTTTGCATGTGAGATGGGTCTCCTGAATACAGCACACTGATAGGTCTTGACTCTTTATCCAATTTGCCAGTCTGTGTCTTTTAATTGGGGCACTTAGCCTATTTACATTTAAGGTTAATAATTGTTATGTGTGAATTTGATCCTGTCATTATGATGCTAGCTCATTATTTCATCTGTTAATTGATGTAGTTTCTTCATAGCATCAACGGCCTTTACAATTTGGTATGTTGTTGCAGTGTTGTTCCTATCCATGTTTAGTGCTTCCTTCAGGAGCCCTTCTAAGACAGACTTGGTGGTGACAAAATCTCTCAGCATTTGCTTGTCTGTAAAGGATTTTATTTCTCCTTCACTTATGAAGCTTAGTTTGGCTGGATATGAAATTCTGGGTTGAAAATTCTTTTCTTTCAGAATGTTGAATGTTGGCCCCCACTCTCTTCTGGCTTGCAGGGTTTCTGCTGAGAGATGCGCTGTTAGTCTGATGGGCTTCCCTTTGTGGGTAACCTGACCTTTCTCTCTGGCAGCCCTTAACATTTTTCCCTTCATTTCAACCTTGGTGAATCTGACAATTAAGTGTCTTGGGGTTACTCTTTTTGAGGAGTATCTTTGTGGTGTTCTCTGTATTTCCTGAATTTGAATGTTGGCCTGCCTTGCTAGGTTGGGGAAGTTATCCTGAATAATATCCTGAAGAGTGTTTTCTAACTTGGTTTGATTCTCCCCGTCACTTTCAGGTACACCAATCAAACGTAGATTTGGACTTTTCACATAGTACCATATTTCTTGGAGGCTCTGTTTGTTTCTTTTCACTCTTTTTTCTCTAATCTTGTCTTCTCACTTTATTTCATTAATTTGATCTTCAATCACTGATATCCTTTCTTCCGCTTGATGGAATCGGCTATTGAAGCTTGTGTATCCTTCATGAAGTTCTTGTACTGTGGTTTTCAGAACCATCGTGTCATTTAAGCTCTTCTCTACACTGGCTATTCTAGTTAACCATTTGTCCTACCTTTTTTCAAAGATTTTAGCTGCCTTGCAATGGGTGAGAACATGCTTCTTTAGCTTGGAGAAGTTTTGTTATTACCGACCTTCTGAAGCCTACTTCTGTCAACCTGTCAAACTCATTCTCCATGCAGTTTTGTTCCCTTGCTGGTGAGGAGTTGTGTTCCTTTGGAGAAGAAAAGGCATTCTGGTTTTTGGAATATTTTAGCCTTTATGCTCTGGTTTCTCCCCATCTTTGTGGTTTTATCTACCTTTAGTCTTTGATGTTGGTGACCTACAGATGGGGTTTTGGTGTGGATGTCCTTTTTGTTGATGTTGATGCTATTCCTTTCTGTTTGTTAGTTTTCCTTCTAACAGACAGGCCCGTCAGCTGCAGGTCTGTTGGAGTTTACTGGAGGTCCACTCTAGAGCCTGTTTGCCTGGGTATCACCAGCGGAGGCTGCAGAACAGCAAATATTGCTGCCTGATCCTTCATCTGGAAGCTTCATCTCAGAGGGGAACCTGCCTGTATGAGGTGTCTGTCGGCCCCTACTGGGAGGTGTCTCCCAGTCAGGCTACACAGGGGTCAGGGAACCACTTAAGGAGGCAGTCTGTCCGTACTTAGAGCTCAAACGTCATGCTGAGAGAACCACTGCTCTCTTCAGAGCTGTCCAGGAGGGACGTTTAAGTCTGGAGAAGCTGTCTGCTGCCTTTTGTTCAGATATGCCCTGCCCCCAGAGGCGGAATCTAGAGAAGCAGTAGGCCTCGCTGAGCTGTGGTGTGCTCTGTCCAGTTCGAGGTTCCCTGCCACTTTGTTTACACTGTGAGCACAGAACTGTCTACTCAAGCCTCACCAATGGCAGACGCCCCTTGCTCCGCCAAGCTCCTGTGTCCCAGGTCGATCTCAGACTGCTGTGCTAGCAGCAAGCAAGGCTCCGTGGGTGTGGGACCCGCTGAGCTAGGCACGGGAGGGGATCTCCTGGTCTGACGGTTGTGAAGACTGGGGGAAAAGCACAGTATTTGGGCAGGAGTGTACCACTCCTCCAAGCACAGTCACTCATGGCTTTCCTTGGCTAGGAAAGGGAAATCCCCCAACCCCTTGTGCTTCCTGGGTGAAGCGACACCTCACCCTGCTTCGGCTCGCCCTCCGTGGGCTGCACCCACTGTCCAACCAGTCCCAATGAGATGAACTAGGTACCTCAGTTGGAAATGCAGAAATCCGCCGTCTTCTGTGTTGATCTTGCTGGGAGCTGTAGACTGGAGCTGTTCCTATTCAGCGATCTTGGAAGCAACTCCTTAAGATACGTGTTTTTTAAAAAATCTTAATTGAGTTTTGATATGGCTTTAAGGATACAGCAATTAGGTAAAACATGGAAATTAGTAAAATGTAGTAAAAGTAATTCTATCCATTGCTGTCAAGACTGATAGGTTTTTATTTTGTTTAATTAATTAATTTATTTTTGAGACAATGTCTCACTCTGTTGCCCAGGCTGGAGTGCAGTGGCGCAATCTCAGATCACTGCAACCTCCACCTCCCGGGTTCAAGCAATTCTCCTGCCTCACCCTCCCGAGTAGCTGAGATTACAGGTGCCCACTGCCACATCGAGCTAATTTTTGTATTTTTAGTAGAGACGGGGTTTCACCATGTTGGCTAGGCTGGTCTCGAAATCCTGACCTCAGATGATCTGTCTGCCTCGGCCTCCCAAAGTGCTGCGATTACAGGAATGAGCCACCGCACCTGGCCTATTTTATTTTTTTGAGACAAAGTCTCGCTCTGGGGCCCAGGCAGGAGTACAATGGCACAATCTCAGTTCACTGCAGCCTAAACCTCCTGGGCCCAAGTAATCCTCTGGCCTAAGCCTTCCCAGTAGCTGGGACTACAGGCATGTGCCGTCACACCTTGCTAATTAAAAAAAATGTTTTTTTTGTAGATACAAGGTCTCCCTATGTTGCCCAGGCTGGCCACAAACTCCTGTTCTCAAGTGATCTTCCTGCCTCAGCCTCCAAAGTGTTGGGATTAGAGGTGTGAACCACCATGCCCAGCCAGGGCTGATAGGTAATTTTAAAAGTTCGTTGAAATAGAGAATCACACACACACAAAAATGGCTCATACATTAATATTGCAACGTAAAAGTATATAAACTTGCAAATATATATTAACTCACCATTTTGTGAAAGCGATACAACTATGCAGATTGAATTTATTCATTTTCTTTCTTGTGTAAATTACACACATAAGGCATAAGTCTGTGATTTCCAACTTTGGCTTAAAGATACTTATGAAGCAATATCTATACTCTTTTCAAAGCTCTGTCATTGCCCCACTCCCAACTCTTTTACAGGTCTCTTGTCCACTGCTAATTTAAATACTTCCCTCCACCCCCACCCTGAGACGGAGTCTTGCTCTGTCACCCAGGCTGGAGTGCAGTGGTGTGATCACGGCTCACTGCAACCTCCACCTCCCTGGTTCAAGCAATTATCCTGCCTCAGCCTCCTGAGCAGGTGGGATTAGAGGCACCCACCACCACGCCAGGCTAATTTTTGTATTCTTAGTAGAGACGGGGGTTTCGCCATGTTGGCCAGGCTGATCTTGAACTCTTGACCTCGTGATCCACCCACCTTGGCCTCCCAAAGTAATGGGATTACAGTTGTGAGCCACCGCACCCGGCCCTAAATACCTTTTTTTTTTTTTTTTTAAAGAGACAGGGTCTTGTTCTGTTGCTCATGATTGAGTTCAATGACATAATCTTAGGTTACCATAATCTTTAACTCCTGGGCTCAATCAATCCTCCCACCTCAGTCTTCTGAGTAGCTAGGATTACTGGTGTGCACCACTATACCTGGCTAATTTATTTGGTAGAGACAAAAATATATCACCCAGGCTGGTCTCTAACTTGTGGCCTCAAGAGATCCTTTTGCTTCCCCTCCCAAAGTGCTAGGATTACAGGCATGAGCCACCACACCCAGCCTTAAATAAGTGTTTAATGACCTGCTAAATAATCCACGTTAGCTTTTATAGACGCAACTCTACCTTCCCTATTCATATTACTCTTTCCCTATTCATATTACATCAATTTGTGTAATATTTGGTTAAATTATGGATTTATAATAAATACAAGTGGCATGAATAATTTTGGGACCAATAAAAGTCTCCTAGTAGACACAACAACAATAAAAAGAATTATCAACAGTTAGCACTTATTAGGGTACGTATGTGATAGACACCTAAACGTTTTACCTGTATTATCTCATTTACAGCAATCTTATCCTATGCTGTAAGTACTATCATGATTGTTCCATTTTACAGGAAAGGCAAAGGGAACCTCCAGGATGATGCTGAAGACAGAGCCCACTATGACAGCTGTGCAACTATCCCAGAGAGCAGACATGAGGCAGAGAGAAAAGATAACACAGGATTGGGAAGCAGGTAAAGCTCAGGTGAGATACTAGCTCTACCACATGTTATTAGTGTAACCTTGGGAAAATGAGTCAATACTTCTTAGCCTTAATTTATCATCTATGCAATAGGAATAATACTATATCACAGAAAATTGAGATAAGCCACAGAATGATCCTCAATAGACATAATAACAATTATATGCTACAAAGAGTCATGGTGACAAATTAGAATTCAGGTAGCTGGGCATATTTCTTGGAATTCTAAACATTTTGTAGTGCAGTAGTACTGCGGAAAATATCAAAGTAATGTGGTTGAATTCTTAGCACTAATATACACATTGATTTATAACGATACAGTCATGTGATAATAGTTTGAGTCACTATTCTTGTATCAAAAAATTTGATACATTTATAGTGTGGACCAAATACACATTAACATACAGTTTGGAGGCTGGGTGTGGTGGCTCACGCCTGTAATCCTAGCACTTTGAGAGGCCAAGGTAGGCGGATCACCTGAGGTCAGGAGTTCAAGACTAGCCTGACCAACATAGAGAAACCCTATCTGTACTAAAAATACAAAAAATTAGCCAGGCATGGTGGCGCATGCCTGTAATCCCAGCTACTCGGGAGGCTGAGGCAGGAGAATCGCTTGAACCCGGGAGTCGGAGGCTGTAGTGAGTCAAGATCGCGCCATTGTACTCCAGCCTGGATGACAAGAGCAAAACTCTGTCTCAAAAACAAACAAACAAACACAGTTTGGAATGTTGTGATACAATTAATTATAATAGTAATTGTTAAGGACTGTCTGTACTACATTTCCCAGTACAATTTTATTAATGACTCCAATTCAAATAAACAATGATAATTTAATTCCATAAGTTTTAAACATGCCTAAAGCTGTGTTGGATGCTGTGGGGAACAAGAGTGAGCATAAGATATTTCCTGACATTAAGCAGCTCATAATCTAGTTGAAAAGTCAACTTCAACTTAAGAAACTAAGAAAGAATGATGGTAATAATAGTATCTTACACATAGTAACATTTTACAGTTTTTAAAATATTTTCATATATTTCTTTTGGTTCTCATGATAACTCTGTGATACAGACAGGAAATATTTTTTTTTTTTTTTTTTTGAGACAGAGTCTCGCTCTGCCGCCCAGGCTGGAGTGCAGTGGCGCAATCTCGGCTCACTGCAAGCTCCGCCTCCCGGGTTCACGCCATTCTCCTGCCTCAGCCTCTCTGAGTAGCTGGGACTACAGGCGCCCGCCACCACGCTCGGCTAATTTTTTGTATTTTTAGTAGAGACGGGGTTTCACCGTGGTCTCGATATCCTGACCTTGTGATCCGCCTGCCTCGGCCTCCCAAAGTGCTGGGATTACAAGCGTGAGCCACCGCGCCCGGCCAGACAGGAAATATTAAAAAGCTAAAGCAAGATTAGGCTCAATGGTTCATCCAAGGCAAACTGAGTGTAAATTTCAAAGAAAGACTCGCTTGAACTTGGATTCTGATTTGTCTACTATATTATACTGGTTGTTCCTAAAATTTAGGTACAAGAATGAATAATGGCAATATACGTAACTTTTAATTATCCAGGGAAGATAATTATCTAAGGCACAAGATCACAACAAGGCATGTATAAAATAATTACAGTCAAAGTAGGTATCCGGTGCATGGAACTACACAGTGACCACAGATTGCCACATCGATGCGTTGCTAATGCAGCAGAGTTCACAAATATTGCCGACCCAGGTAAGACTCCCCCTATCCCTTTTTGCCAAGAGCATGGCAGAACACAGAGAAGGTAAAGGAAAGCTCATGTGGTTATGGAATCCAACACAGTCAGGACTGAAGGTAGAGAAATTAAGAAGAGATAAAGAACATCCACACAGAAAAGTAGATATGCTTCTACTTTGATATTTGAAAAAAAATTTTAGTAACCAAACTATTTTACTTGTGTTATTTGTATACTTCTGATTACTCCATAAGAATCAAATTTTTGAAAATTTAACTACAAATGTTTAAGTTCATTTTCTACTAAACATCTTGATAAGTTTTAACTGTGATTCTACCTTCTCCCCTCATCCTGCCATTAACCCAGCTAACTGAAAGTTGGAAGCACTTTGCCAAATACCATTTTTAAAAATGTTTGTGCTAGAATATCTTTAAAATCTCTTCAAACGTTGCTAATCTCTTTTTTAACAGGCTTAGTCAGAGCCTAAGCTTGGCAACAGTATCTAACAAGATTAGTTGCTTTATTGTATCTATTTTTAATTTATACTCTATTTATGGCAAGCATGCTGGTATTTCATTTAGTGACAACGTTCCTTTTTAAAAGGAAACCATAAAAGCAGTGACTCAATTTAAGAAAAAAATTAAATAAACACAAAGATGATCTATAAAAATGGAAAGATTACAAAGGTAGTCTCTAAAAGACTGAATTTAGGGAAAATTTCCTACTATCATCACATAAAAACTGCACAGCAACCGTGTGAGGAAGAATTATTCCTATATTCATAAAGAAACTAACTCAGAGAAAGCCGAAATTATTTGCCCAAGGTGGTGTAGCCAATAAAGCCAAGGGAACCACGGCAAAGCCCGGCCTCAGCTGTGGTCCTGGATCATCTCACTAGCAAGAAGTAGTGTGAGGGTCCAAAGGAGATGCGAAACATTGATCAAGGCAGTGTGAACTTGAAGGAGGATTTTTGAAAACCTTAAAAATCATGGAGGGCTCAAAATCACAGAGAAGGAATAAATACAGCACATGTCTGGGAAGATTTGCTTGGGAGGATTGGGTCATATTAGGAAAATCTTGGAAGGCAAATAGGGGAGTCTAAAGGAGATGGAAAACAACTGAAATTCTCTATGTAGAGGTCTAAAAATGAAAGTATTTTAGGCAAGGAAACATGAGTACAAAATGCAAAAAGAAATAAATGCTAGATATATTAAGAGACAGGCAGGCAGACTCATCAATAGATCGCTGCAGTCTGTCCATGTGCAAACATCTCTAAGGCTGTCTAGGATAGCAGTAATAGTTATTATTATTAATTCAACCAAGACTCCAAATGCCTACTATATGTCAGGTACATGCTAGGCACTATGGATATCAAAAACAGGGACCATTTGCTCTCAAGAAGTTCAGAGGGGAAAAATACACAATTATGAAACAATAAAATTATTACAGTGTAAGTACAAATACCGTGGGACTCAAGAAGGAAAGAACAAAAATCAGGTGCAGCGGCTCGCACCTGTAATCCCAGCACTTTGGGAGGCTGAGGCGGGTGGATCACAAGGTCAGGAGTTCGAGACCAGCCTAAAAATACAAAAAATTAGCCAGGCATGGTGGTGGGTATCTGCAATCCCAGCTACTCGGGAGGCAGAGGCAGGAGAACTGCTTCAACCTGGGAGGCGGAGGTTGCAGTGAGCTGAGATGGCGCCTCTGCACTCCAGCCTACGTGACAGAGTGAGACTCTGTCTCAACATAAATAAATAAAATAAAAATAAAGCAATGGTCAGGGATGTTGTCAAGGGGATAACCGAGCTAAATCTTGAAGGATAATTAGTTCATGAAAAAGTAGAAAAATGGGTAGGGGGAAATGGAGGAGAGACATTCCAGAGATAAAATAGCAGGATTTAATATACCTAACATAAAAAAAAGAAAAGAATCCTGTCATTCACAGAGAAAGTGGGTACACAGAAGCAGTGAGCACATGTACTTCCAACCTGATTCTTCCCCCTTCCTCCCTCAGTCTCAATATTTAGTCACCAAATCCAGTTAACTGTGGCTTCAGTATGCTTCCACACCAATCTATTCCATTGCACTGCCATCATTTAGATTCTCATCCTTTTCAGCTTAGACCATTAAAACAGTTCAACTGCCACCAATTCTCCCATCTTCAAACAATCCTACATTTTCCTCCATACTAATAATCCTAAAATTCTGCCTTTATCAGTTTGCATCATTGCTTAAACAAAAAAATAAATACTTTGAAAGCTTTCCAAGTGACACTGCCAGGAGACCCCAACCATTTCGTGAAGATCATTTTCACTTGTTTATCTGTAATCCACATCACGTGTGGGGTACTAATCTGAGTCCCTCAGAGCAAAGGGGAAGGGCTGCCTTTGTAAGCTCTACCTTTGTTCCTACTTTGAAATCTCAGGCTGGGGGATGATGGTGGTAGCGGAGGCTACTGGTGTAGACATTTATAAATGAAGAAGATTATGGGCTAGCCAGGTGTGGTGGCTCACACCTGCAATCCTGACACTTTGGGAGGCCGAGGCGGGTGGATCACTTGAGGTCAGGAGTTTGAGACCAGCCTGTCCAACATGGTGAAACCCCATTTCTACCAAAAATACAAAAATTAGCCAGGTGTGGTGGCGGGAGCCTGTAATCCCAGCTACTCGGGAGGCTGAGGTAGGAGAATTGCTTGAACTCAGGAGGCGGAGGTTGCAGTAAGCTGAGATTGTGCCACTGCACTCCAGCCTGGGTGACACAGTGGCTCATGCCTATAATCTCAGCACTTCCGGAGGTGGAGGTGGGATGATTGCTTGGGCCTAGGAGTTCAAGACCAGCCTGGGCAACATAGGGAGATTTGTCTCTACAAAAAAATTAAAAATTAGCCTGGCATGGTATGGATGTCTATAGTCCCAGCTACTTGGGAAGCTGAGGTGGGAGGACTGCTTGAGCCCAGGAGGCTGAGGCTGCAATGAGCCATAATCATGACACTGCACTTCAGCCTGGGTGACAGAGGGGAGAAGGGAGACCCTGTCTCAAAAAAAAAAAAAAAAAAAAAAATTATGTCATTCTTTGGTTTTGTGGATGATCCAAATT
Source organism: Hylobates moloch (assembly GCF_009828535.3). Classification (NCBI taxonomy): domain Eukaryota; kingdom Metazoa; phylum Chordata; class Mammalia; order Primates; family Hylobatidae; genus Hylobates; species Hylobates moloch. The sequence continues at coordinate 79,908,699 of NW_026652289.1, read as the reverse complement.
ATTTTTCATGCACTGTGGAAACATATTTCACATTTTCATTTTAAAGATGGTTTTGGAAAAATAAACATGAGCGTAAGAGACTATCTTCTTAACAAGAAGGGGAGAAAATTGGCCTAAACAACAGATTAGGAACTAAGGAGTTAAAAGGGGAATTAGGGGAACTAAGAGACTACTGTGAACATTTCCAATATTTTAAGAGCCTATATTGATTTCATGTTACAGTCAAAGGTTAACTGCTTAATGTAGGCTGAATATAACATTTCCTAAAGTTTTAAACCCAGGCATTAAACTAGAAACTATTATTATATATACTGTATTCTGGAATTTTTTAAAAACATTGTTTTTAGTGTGTATACTTTGAATAGTAAATGTGTCATGATCTTCAATAATTTAGAAAATATAAATGGAATCATATAATATATAAATGGAATCATATAATATATAAACTTTTGAGACTGCCTTTTTTTCATTGAGCCTAATGCGTTGGAGATTCATGCAAGCTGCTGTGTATTATCAACACTAGTTCCTTTTTAAAAAAATACGTTTTGAAACATAAACTACAGATCTGCCATGGTTTGAATACATCCTCCCAAAAAGCATCTGTTGGAAACTTAATCCCCAACGCAACATCACTGGGAGGTGGGGGACTAATTAGAGGTAATTAGGCCATTAGGTAATTAGGCCACCCTCATCAATGGATTAATGTCATTATCAAGAGTGTTTGTAACAAAATAGGGAGTTTGGTCCCCTTCTCTCTCACTCCCTCTTACCCTCTCTGCCCTTCTGCCATGGGAAGATGCGGCAAGAAGGCCCTCAGCAGGTGCTGGCACCTTGGTCTTGGACTTTCCAGCCTCCAGAACCACGAGTCAATAAATTTCAATTCATTATAAATTACCCAGTCTGTGGTATTGTTATAGCAGCATGAAACATACTAAGACAACACCATATAATTCACTCAAAGTGTTCAATGTTTCTTAATATAGTCACACTGTTGTGTAGCTGTCACCACAATCTAATTTTACATTTTTGTCTCCCCACTAAAAGAAACCCTCTACCCAAGGCTGGGCGCGGTGGCTCACGCCTGTAATCCCAGCACTTTGGGAGGCCGAGGCGGGCGGATCACAAGGTCAGGAGATCGAGACCATCCTGGCTAACATGGTGAAACCCCGTCTCTACTAAAAATACAAAAAATTAGCCAGGCGAGGTGGTGGGCGCCTGTAGTCCCAGCTACTCGGGAGGCTGAGGCAGGAGAATGGCGTGAACCCCAGGGGGCGGAGCCTGCAGTGAGCCGAGATCCTGCCACTGCACTCCAGCCTGGGCGACAGCGAGACTCCGTCTCAAACCCTCTACCCATCAGCAGGCTAATCCCCATCTCACTCTCCCCCACCCTATCCAGACCAAACGACCATTAATCTAACTTCTGTGTCTATAAATTTACCTATCCTGGACATTTCCTACGAATGGAATCATACAGTATGTGTTTGGGTTTTTTTTGCAACTAGATTCCTTAACTTGCATTTTCAAGCTTCATACATGTTATAGCAGGAATCAGTACTTTGTTTTTATTGCCAAATAATATTCCATTATATGGCTATATCACATTTTATCCATTCAATTGTCAGCTGGAGGACATTTGGGCTGTTACTTCTTTATTAGCTATTATGTATAATGCTGATATGAACATTCCTGTACAAGTTTTTGTGTGGAAATACACTTAATTACTGGGACATATGGTAATTCTGTTTAACTTTTTAAGAAACTGTCAAATTATTTTCCAAAGTAGTTGTACTATTTTACATTGTCACTAATAGTGGATGAGAGTTTCAATACTTCACATCCTTTCCAACACTTGTTATCTGTCTTTTTGATTATAGCCATCCCAGTGAGTGTGAAAAAGCTGTATCTCATTTTGGTTTTGATGTGCATTTCTTTAATGACTAAAGATGTTGAGCATCTTTTCATGTGCATATTGGTGCTTTTTCCTCTCCTCACCTTAATTGGAAAGCTGTTACTTCCTTTTGTTCCCACAGTTTTGAGGTTCTGCCCTGACTTACTTATCACATTGTAAATATTATTGTTCTCTGAACTATGCATCCTTTGGTTAAAAACCTTACTTAGCATTTACATAATACATTCCCAAAGAGTCTGTCATTTCTCATTATTTCTATCCCTTTCATCATGTGATCTCTGTTCTAGGTCACTTGTTATTTGGCTAAAACCCCTTCTTGAATTTTCTCAGAGGAGTTAAGTGGGTATTATATTCCTGAAATTTTTGTATAGTTGTAACATGTTTCCCCCTCACAGGGGAGAAGTATCTTCAAGGGAAATAGGGATTTGGGATTGTGAAATCCCAAATCTGTAAATACTCTTCTACCATCTCCTAGTTTCCAGTGTTGTGAATTAGAATTCTGATTCCAGTCTGATACTTGATAGGTGCAACCTGTTCTATCTGGAAGCCTCCAAGGTGAATCCTTGGAGCTCAAAAATTTTACAAGGATATCCCTAGGTATGTGTTTTTCATCACTGATCTCCCCCAGAACTTCATTCTGCACACTGAAGTCTTTAGCTCAGGAAATGATTTTATGTTGTTTAATTATTCCTTCTCCATTTGTTCCTTTTTCTTCTTCTGGAATTTGTATTAGCCATGTTAGGTGTCCTGAACTGATCCAATAGGTCTCTTTTTGAAAAGTTTTTTTTTGTATTTTTTTTGGCTCCATGCTTTAAAATATTTCTTTTACTTGATCTTCCAGGTCAATAATTGTTCATACTCATTCATTCCTTTATTCAATAATTATGTATCGGGTGCCTACTATGCGTAAGACAGTGTTCTAGGTATTAGAGTTGACAACAGATTAGCAGTGAATACAAGACAAAAAAAGTTCCTGTTCTCCTGGTGCTTACACTCTAGTAGAGATAGTTTTAAAAAAAATAAATGTGTAAGGATAAATGGAGTCAGGTGATAATAAGGTGGAAAATCACATTTTTTGTTCCATAAAGTCTTAAATGTGCCCATTATTATTTTCATGGTCAAGTTTCTCTCTCCTCCAGCATTTCTTTTTCTTTTTTTTTAAGATGGAGTCTCGCTCTGTCGCCCAGGCTGAAGGGAGTGGCGCGATCTCGGCTCACTGCAACCTCTGCCTCCTGGGTTCAAGTGATTCTCCTGCTTCAGCCTCCCAAGTAACTGGGACTACAGGCGACCACCATTGCGCCCGGCTAATTTTTTGTGTTTTTTTAGTAGAGACGGGGTTTCACCATGTTAGCCAGGATGGTCTCGATCTCCTGACCGCGTGATCCGCCCACCTCGGCCTCCCAAAGTGCTGGGATTACAGGCGTGAGCCACCGTGCCCGGCCTCCTCCGGCATTTCTATTTAGCTAACTCGATATATTGTTTATTCTAAGTGGTTTTTCTCTTTCAGGTTGCCTGGCTTCCCCAGATGGGTTGTTTATCTTTGTCACCTCATGGGGGATTAGATTTAGTTGTTGGAGGACCACAAGTGGTAGCAGCCTCAAGAAAATGGAAAGGCAAAGCAGTCTTTCCATTTCCAGTGGGTAGGCAGTGCTGCAGCAGGCAAGCCACCAGCTCTTGTGGAGGCCCAGGAGGAAGCCTCCCTGCTCTCAGGTCTCCTTACATATGCCAGTCACAGGGATGGGAAGATCTCAGACCCCTGGCTCTTTCCTTTTCTCCTTCCCTCCAGGAATCCATGGATATCTACCAGACCAAGTTATTTCCTGGATTTGCCATTCTTATCCTCATCCTGAGATTTTCCAGGCTCTTGTCTAGAGGAAAACTCCTGTACCAACTCTCCCTGACAGAGTTCTCACAAAGCCCATGGCCTCACTTGCATCCAACTGTTCATCAGATCCAGGAGCCACTTCACTCAAGACTGACAGATACAGGCTGGAAGTAGGAACGGAGGGATAGTGAGATATTCAAGTAGCCACCTTCCCAGAACTTATTCTGAAAAGTCAGTCCTGTTTACAGACTAATCCTAAAAGCATTAAAATCTTGGCATATAAGTCAAAAATTTAAAGTGCCACTGTAAAGTCCAAACATCTGTGGACTGCATTGTTTTCAACTACTGCCTTAAGTATGAAGTTTTGAAGAAAAAATTTAAGAAATAAGGAAGATCTTAATGGAAGTCAAAATTAAAGGAAACTGATTAGATGGACTCTGAAAATAATTATGTCATATAAAAGCAGTCAGACAAAAAGAGTACATACTGTATGATTACATTTATATAAAATTCTAGGAAATTCAAAGTAATTTAGTGACAGAAAAACAGAACAGTGGTTGCCCAGGGACCAAGGAATTAGGTGAGTGGGGCATAAAGGGCACAAAGAAACTTCTGGGAGTGACGAAAATGTTCACTATCTTCATTACAATTATTTCATGGGCATATAAATGTCAAAATTCATCAATAAAATATACACCTTAAAGATGTACAGTTAACTTTATGTCAACTGCACCTCAATAAAGAAATACTGATGGGGAAAAACATTTGGAATTTATTTCCCAAAGGGATTGACATCCCTAAATATAAAGAATATCTAAAAAATAAAGAAGAATACCTACAGGTAACAGACATGAACAGGAAGTTCACTAAACTTTTCTGAATTTGAAATTTCCACAATAAAAAATAAAATATGTAATTTTCTTTTTTTTTTTTTGAGATGGAGTCTCCCTCTGTCCCCTAGGCCGGAGTGCAGTGGCGTAATCTCGGCTCACCGCAAGCTCCGCCTCCCGGGTTCATGCCATTCTCCTGCCTCAGCCTCCCGAGTAGCTGGGACTACAGGCGCATGCCGCCATGCTCGGCTAATTTTTTGTATTTTTAGTAGAGACGGGATTTCACCGTGTTAGCCAGGATGGTCTTGATCTCCTGACCTTGTGATCCACCCGCCTCAGCCTTCCAAAGTGCTGGGATTACAGACGTGAGCCACTGTGTCCGGCCGTAATTTTCAGAAAAATATTAAAATACTATGTCTCACCCTCAATACAGGTGAAGAGATAAAAACATAATTACAGTGTTACTGCAAGAATATTTGACTGCTGATAAATACCAATTATTTTTCTTTGTTTTTACATTTTTCTTTTATTTTTAAAATTGAAGATGAGGTCTCACTATGTTCTCAGGCTGGTCTCAAACTCCTGGTCTACAGCTTCCATCTCCCAAAGTGTTGGGATTATAGGCATGAGTCACCATGTCCAGCCATTAATACCAATTAATGATATAATCAAAGTTGGAGTAGAAGATTAGGCAAGTCATCTTGGAGGAAATAAGTATGAACTTGGTCTTGAAGTAATGAAACTGAATGTGGGTGTATGTAACTTTTTTTACTCTAGGCAGGAAATAGAAGAGAAGAAAGTTGAGATGAAGAAAAAAATATGAATGAAGGCAATGAAAGGGAAGATTGAGACAACTTTTAGGGCTTTTACTATAGGTTCACTATTTCTAATATAACCATCAGAATCTTTTGTCACAAAAAGTTACATGTTGATGGAAAGAATACAGGAAAATAAATGAGATCTAATTTACCATATGAGGCTTTAGAATTTATTAAAGTCATTTGTTATTTATGCACCGTATTTAATCTTTGCCATGTCTATATTCTACCTATATTAGTATTTTTCTCTAGAAAGAATTTAGTTTTTACTCAGCTTCATTTCCATGAAAATGAATTATAATTTTTCTTAATATATTAAAAATATCTTACATACCTTCAGTGATATTAAAATTCAATTATTTCACTTGCTCCATATGCCCATTTTTTTCCATCACTAACCCTTAGTCTTTAAGCATGCAGATCTAAATTTCCATTAGTTAGACTGGTACAAGTCTCCTGTGAATTGTTAAGTCTCTTATTTCTACCTCGCTGATAACTGCATCTTCCTAGAAATGTGAGGAGTTGAGAGCTACTAAGATTGTTGGATTAAAGGTTGGGCATGGTGGCTCATGCCTGTAATCCCAGCACTTTGGGAGACTGAGGTGGGTGGATCACTTGAGGTCAGGAGTTCAAGACCAGCCTGGCCAACATGGTGAAACCCTGTCTCTACTAAGAATATGAAAATTAGCCGGGCATGGTGGTGCATGTCTGTAATCCCAGCTGCTCTGGAGTCTGAGACAGGAGAATTGCTTGAACCTCGGAGGCGGAGACTGCAGTGATCCGAGACCACCCCACCGCACTTCAGCCTGAGCAAAGAAGCCAGACACTGTCCCCCCCGACCAAAAAAAAAAAAAAAAAAAAAAAAAACAAAACCAGATTGTTGGATTAAGTTCGGATTTCTCAATTTTTAGTGCCATTTGAAAGAATATTCTACATTTGTAAATACTCTATGCCAAATAAAAAAGCAATCCACAACAAAACGGTAGAAGAAGCAGTTAACTTTCAATTAATTTTGTTAAATCCATGAAGATAATAGAGCTTAAGAAGAACTAGTAACTACTGAAAAAACAGAGCAGCCTAGTTCAGAAAACACAAATAATTACATATATGTTTAAAGTAGAAACAGTGTGGTGCGGTGAAAAATAATGGCTTTAGAGTTACATAGCCCTTATTTTGAATTCTAAATCTGTCACTTAAATAATCTGCTTAATTTTTTGGCACCTCACTTTCCTCATTTTTAACACGGTGATAATGGTTACCTGTCCTGATTGTTGTGAGGATTAAATAAGCCACAAACCAGTGCCTGGTTTGAACACTGGCTCTGCTACTCACCATGCTCAACAATGGTAGTTGGTATTTTTATTGCAATGTTGATGACATTTTCTGGGTAAAATTGTTTCCTCTTTCAGCCTGGCCAAAGCAAGAAATTCTCGATTCTTTAAATTTACCAGCTTATAATCAATTTGTTAACCTATGCCGTATGTCTAAATTCAGCCCAAAATTTAAAAATCTTTTGAATATTTTATAATACACTAAAATTGCACTTAATATATTTTTATATTCCTAAACTAAATATTGCTTTGACTATAGAATTTAAAAATTAAGCAATATGCATATTTTATAGAAATTTTTATCTTTATAGAATTAAATCAGTTGAAATCTGATGTATCTCTTGTGGGGCAAAAGTAGCAGACAGTTCACAGAAGGTTGGTATACTAAGCTAGAAAAATTTTGGAAGTGAGAGATTCTAAAAAGCCGGTGATAACAGCACTCAAATAAGAAATTAAAGTGTCTGAGATTGTAATATGAGAAAGAAGGGTCACAATCTAAACAAAGTTTTAAGGTGTAAAAATCTGAAAGGAATCAAATTTGTATTCTTATATTAAGCTCTTAGATATAGTAAAAAGAATTGGGAAGATATTTCAGAGAAGTATTAGTCTTTCTGACAATGGCTGGATACTGCAGGTTGGGGAAGGAGGCAGGAAAACATGCCTTACAGAGCCAACTTAAAAAAAGGATAAAGTTTTGACCCTGAGATTTTAAAGTGTGCAGATCTAAATTTTCGTTAGGCTGGTAAAAGCCTCCTGTGAATTGTTAAAAGGACTAGAAAATAAAAGGTTTTTCAATAGTCACTATAGAAAAGATTTTTATTGACACAGAGAAGCTCTTTAGTTGTCTATTTCAATCTATTTTAATGTTAGTGAATAAAAAGAGATAATTTTTTTTTTTTTTTTTTTTTTTTGAGACAGGGTCTCACTTTCTCACTTTGTTGCCCAGGATAGAGTGCAGTGGCATGATTATGGATTACTGCAGCCTCCACCTCCTGGGTTCAAGCAATCCTCCCACCTCAGCCTTCCGAGTAGCTGGGACTACAGGCACACACCACCATGCCTAGCTAATGTGTGTGTGTGTGTGTGTGTGTGTGTGTGTGTGTGTGTGTGTCCAGGCTGGTGTTGAACTCCTGGGCTCAAGTGATCTGCCCACCTTGGCCACCCACAGTGCTGGCATTACAGGTATGAGCCACCGAGCCCAGCCAAATCACCTTTTTTAGAACATAAGCTTTCATGGGTAAAAATTATTTAGTTAATAGTCTAACATCCTGTGGATTCTCAATAAAATTTAAACCCCATTTAATAGAAATTTGTCTCATAGTTTGCTCTCCTACCATTTGTATTACTTGTGAGTTACTGTTTGGTGATGCTCTTCAATACCAGTACGGGTTCCTCTCTCTATTGTGCTATAGGTCCATTTCTAAAAATTTCCTTAGAACCTTATTTTAAAGGAGAGAAAAGCTAAACGGCAATCTGTGTCCAGTGAAGGCAAGTTTATCAATTCAAATCTGCCTAATCCGTAGGCAATATAAGATTTGAGGAACAGGGGAGAAAATCTCAAACAATTATTTCACCAAAATACTAACCATAATGTTTATTTTTATTTTTTAATACATATATTTTTAGGCTAGCCAAGTGAAGCAGTGGAAATAAATATTTAAATAAATGAATGAATGGAAATTCATATCTGATTAAGTAAATGCAATAATCAGTAAAACTTTGTTATATTGGTCCTATTTTTAAAAATCACAGTTTTGACAATGCTCACATCAAAATCTGTGGCTCAGGCACATTAAGATATAAAGTAATCTCTTCTTATTAGTAAAAAGCTAGGATTTGGCATCATGGTATAGTGGAGAGCACAAAGAACTCAGAAGTTGAACACTGGCTCTGCTACTCACCATGTGGCCTGAGGCAAGTCACTTACTCACTAGCCTCAGATTATCACTAAAAAGGCAATAACCACCCACTGTCCCACAGAGTGGGGAAAGGATGAAATTAATAACACTTCCATAAATGGCCTCAATCTACCTCTCTCCCTCATGTCTTATCTCTTTACCACATGCCCAATGTGCTAACTGCCCTAAACTTTTATTTCCCATGTGCTATACCCTGCTCTCATTCCTTTGTATTGTTCCTTTTGTTTATCATTGCCTCTAAACCTTCCTGCAAGAATTGTGTCCCTTCTCACTGAATCTAGGCCTGGCCTTGTGATTTGCTTTCAACAATGCCATGTCAGCTAATGGGATGTAAGTAGAGGCCTGAATTGCTCTTGCAGAGGGCTTGTCCTCCCTTGCAGCTCTGGGTCTTCTGCCACTGCTGCTCTGAGAAGCCCAGGTTAGCTTATCAGATGATGGCAGACACATGACCTAGTCACCCCATCAACCTGGCTGACAGTCTGCAAACTATACATGTGAGGGAGACCATGCTGGAACATCCAGTCACCAGCCCATCTACTTGCCAACCTGAATGCAAGAACAAGCTTTAGAGAGATGAGCTGAGCTGGCCCAATTCAAAATAATTGACCAGATGAACCATTAAAATATTGTAAAATAAAAAAATAAATAAAAAATAAAAAAGAATTGTGTCCCTTCCTCTGAAATACCTGTCCAGGGTCCCGTCCAGTTATTATTATTATTCTGTCTATCATCTGTTATCCAAATCTGTTTTTCTTATTAAACCACTAAAGGTAGTTCTTATTTTTGAGTGCTGCCACATATGTATTAAGTGCTTTATAGATGGTACATAATCCCATGTAATCCTCACAACCACCCTGTAAAGCAGGTGCTGCTATTCTGTTTTATCAGTGAAGGAAAGTAGGCCTCGAGAAGTTAAACAGCTTGGCAAAAGTCACTCAAGTAATAATTAATAACAAATTATCACTAATAATTAGTAATAATTAGTAGGACTGGGATTTAGTGAAGTCTCTGACTCTCATTCTGATGCCTTTGGTGGGGATCCTCACGTACATCTTATACTTCTGTAGCCTTAGGAAAAAAGTAAGTACAATACCTGACATATTTATACTGAACATGTGTTTGGTGAATAAAAAAGGCAGGGAGTATGTCTTATTCACTGAGTTGCTTATTATGTGCCAGATTTTTACCTTAGGACCTGGAGATATGAAAATGATCTGCTGAGGTCCTCAAGGAGCTTATAATCAGTGTACCAGGGGAGAGAATCAAGTAAACAGATTATTATAATACAGTGTGTGGTTAAGTACTGTTTCTGAGCACAGGCTGCTGAGAAAACAGAATGGGTAGGAAGAAAACAGTCAAGAAAGATGTAAGGAAAGTCCGAGTTTCTGCTTTTCCCTTCGAAACCCAGAGTTTTGAAATTAAGCAGGGTTCTAATATACAGGCATACCTTGTTTTATTGTGCTGTGCTTTATGGTGCTTCACAGATACTTTGGGGTTTTTTGTTTGTTTACAAATTGAAAGTCTGTGGCAACCCTATGTCAAGCAAGTCTTTTTAGTGCTGTTTTTCCAATAGCATGTGCTCACTTCATGTCTGTCACATTTTGGTAATTCTTGCAATAGTTCTAACTTTTTCATTATTACTATACTTGTTTATGATGATCTGTGCTACTGAAATTGCTGTTACTATTGAAATTGTTTTGGGGTACCATGTACTGTGCCCACAGAAGACTTAATCCATAAATGTTGTGTGTGTTCTGACCACTCCACCAACCAGCTGCTTCCTTTTCTCTCTCCCTCTCCTCTGGCCTCCCTATTCACTGAGACACAACAATACTGAAATTAGGCCAGTTAATAACCCCACAATGGCCTCTAAGTTTTCAAGTGAAAAGATGTTGGACATCTCTCACTTCCAATCAAAAGCTTGAAATGATTAAGCTCAGTGAGAAAGGCATGTTAAAAGCTGCCAGGCCAAAACCTAGGTCTCTTGCACTAAACAGCAAGTTGTGAATGCAAAGGAACAGTTCTTGAAGGAAATTAAAAGTGCTATTCCAGTGAACACATAAATGTTAAGAAAGCTAAACAACCTTATTGCTGATATGGAGAAGGTTTTAGTGGTCTGGATAGAAGATCAAACCAGCCACAACATTCCAATAAGCAAAAAACTAATCCAGAACAAGACCCTAACTCTCTTCAATTCTATGAAGTCCAAGAGAGTTGATGAGGGTGCAAAATAAAAGTTTGAAGCTAACAGAAGTTGGTTCATGAGGTTTAAGGAAAGAAGCCATCTCCAAAACATAAAAATGCAAGGTAAAGCAGCAAGTGCTTTTACAGAAGCTATAGCAAGTTATCCAGAAGATTGAGCTATGATCAATGATGAAGGTGGCTTCACTAAACAACAAACTTTCACTGGAGAGGAAGCAGTCTTATGTTGGAAGAAGATGCCATCTAGGACTTTCATAGCTAGAAAGGACAAGACAATGCCTCGCTTCAAAGGACAGGTTGCCTCTCTTGTTAGTGGCTAATGCAGCTGGTGACTTTAAGTTAAAGTCAACGCTCATTTACTGTTCTGAAAATCCTAAGACCCTTAAGAACTATACAACAAGCCAGGTATAATGGTGCACATCTGCAGTCTCAGCTACTAGGAGGCTGAGATGGGACAATCACTTGAGCATAAGAGTTCAAGGCTGGCTGGGCAACATAGTGAGACTCCTGTCTCTTAAAAACGAAAAAAAAAAACAAAAACAGGTTTATGCTAAATCTACTCTGCCTATGCTCAGTGGAACAAAAAAGCCTGGAGAGCAGCTAATCTGTTTACAGCATGGTTTACTGATTTTTTTTTTTTTTTTTTGAGACGTAGTCTTGCTCTGTTGCTCAGGCTGGAGTGCAGTGGCCCGATCTCGGCTCACTGCAACCTCCGCCTCCTGGGTTCAAGCGATTCTCCTGTCTCAGCCTCACAAGTAGCTGGGATTTACAGGCATGTGCCACCACGCCCAGTTAATTTTTGCATTTTTAGTAGAGACGGGGTTTCGTTATGTTGGCCAAGCTGGTCTCAAACTCCTGACCTCAGGTGATCCACCCACCTCGGCCTCCCAAAGTGCTGGGAATACAGGTGTGAGCCACTAAGCCCAGCCAGTTTACTGAGTATTTTAAGCCCACTGCTGAGACCTACTGCCCAAGAAAAAAAGATTTCTTTCAAAAATATTACTGCTCTTCAACAATGCACTGGTCACTCAAGAGCTCCGATGGAGATGTACAAAGAGATCAATGTTGTTTTCATGCCTGCCAGGATAACATCAACAACAGCATCTTTGATCCATCTGCAGCTTATGGATCAAGGAATTATTTCAACTTCCAAGTCTTATTACTTATGAACTACATTTTCTGAAGCTGTAGCTGCCATAGATAGTGCTTCCTCTGATGGATCTGGGCAAAGTACAGTGAAAATGATTCACCATTCTAGACGGCATTAAGAACATTTGTGATTCATGGGAAAAAGTAAAAATATCAACATTAGGCTGGTGAGTGCAATGGTGTTTACAACTAACTGATCATAACCAGTTACAGATTTCTTTGTTCCTTCTCTCACTCCTACTCCTTCACTTGACTGGCCTTAAAAAAAAAAAAAAATCAACACTAACATTGGGAAGAAGTAGATCCTAGCCCTCATGTATGACTTTCAGGGGTTCAAGACTTGAGTGGAGGAAATAATGCAGATATGGTGGAAATAGCAAGAGTACGAGAATTAGAAGTGGAGCCTGAAGATGTGACTGAATTGCTGCAATTTCATGGTAAAACTTTAATGGATAAGGAGTTGCTTCTTATGGTTGAGCAAAGAAAGTTTCTTGACAAGGCCGGGCGCGGTGGCTCAAGCCTGTAATCCCAGCACTTTGGGAGGCCGAGGCGGGCAGATCACGAGGTCAGGAGATCGAGACCATCCTGGCTAACATGGTGAAACCCCGTCTCTACTAAAAATACAAAAAATTAGCCGGGTGTGTTGGCGGGCTCCTGTAGTCCCAGCTACTCGGGAGGCTGAGGCAGGAGAATGGCGTGAACCTGGGAGGCAGAGCTTGCAGTGAGCTGAGATCGCGCCACTGCACTCCAGCCTGGGGCACAGAGCAAGACTCCGTCTCAAAAAAAAAAAAAAAAAAGAAAGTTTCTTGACATGAAATCTGCTGATGAAGATGCTGTGAACACTGGTGAAATGGCAACAAAAGATTTTAGAACATTCCATGAACTAAGCAGCAAGGTTTGGATGATTGACTCCAATTTTGAAAGAAGTTCTATGGGTAATATGCTATCAAACAACATTGCATGCTACAGAGAAATCTTTCATAAAAGAAAGAGTCAATTCGTGCAGTAAACTTCATTGTTGTTCTATTTTAAGAAATTGCCACAGTTACCACAACCTTCAGCAGCCCACCCTGCAGCAGCCATTGAGCCAACACTCTCCACCTCCACCAGCAAAAAGATTATTACTCACTGAAGGCTCAGATGATCATTAGCATTTTTTGTTAATAAAGTATTTTTTAGAGCCAGGAATGGCAGTACATGCCTGTAGTCCAAGCTACTTAGGAAGCTGAGGCAGGAGGGGAGGATTGCTTGAGCCCAAGAGTTTGAGTCCAGCCTGAGTAACATAGCAAAACCCGGTCTTTAAAAAAATAAAAATAAAAATAATTTTTAAATTAAGGTATGTACATTGTTTTCTAAAGACATAATGCTATTGCACACTTAACAGACTACAGTATAGTATAAATAAATATCATTTTTATATGCAGTGGGAAATCAAAAATTCATGTGAAGGCCGGGTGCAGTGGCTCACGCCTGTAATCCCAGCACTCTTGGAGACTGAGGCGGGCGGATCACGAAGTCAGGAGACCATCCTGGCTAACACGGTGAAACCCCATCTCTACTAAAAATACAAAAAATTAGCCAGGTGTGGTGGCATGTGCCTGTAGTCCCAGGAGGCAGAGGTTGCAGCAAGCAGAGATCACACCACTGCACTCTAGCCTGGCAACAGAGCGAACACCATCTCAAAAAAAAAAAAAATTCATGTGACTCATTTTATTGCAGTGGTCTGGAACTGAGCCCACAATATTTCCAAAGTATACCTGTACCTTTTCAAAAAATTAGATTATCTATATTCACACTATTTTATCTCAAATTCCTCATCTGTCCCGTTCAAATAAATCTCATATTTAAAAAACACATTTTAAAGGATGATTTACATTCTAAATATGTTCAATTTATACGACACTACATATTTTTCTCTCCATACAAATTCAGAAGAAAAAACAATGAAAAAGGCTACTGGTTATATAACTGGCCAATGTTGGAAGTGCTTGTGAAAAAACCATGATCAATTTAAGATTTTTTTTTTTAACTTAGGAGAACAAGGAGATAAAACTCACTGCATGAAAAGCAACTGCTCCAAAAAATCATGTCTCTTCAAAAACATTTTACTCCTAGGTTTAAAAAAACAAACAACTTTTAGATTGTTCTCACACACATTTCCTTCCTTCCTACCCTTGTTAACCTTACATAAAGGCAAGTGCAATTTAGATAATATACTACCAGCAGTTGTTCACTTGCTAAGCAATAGTTTATTCAAGTAGGTATTTTCTGGGCTATTACGGAAAACGCCAAAGTAAAAATGCTTATTAAATTCAATTTCGATTATATCTGTCACTTCTTCCTTGTTAAAAGCAATTACTATGGAAGAAAATAAATTAAGCCTAATAATGTCACTCATTACAAAGTTGGGTACTATCAAATTTTTATGGCTTTTTACAGGTAGTTGCTAACAGATTGAATGATTTTAACACTCTCTTATAATGTGAAGAAAGCAAATTTCTGCAAACATAATGGGACTAGTAAAGATGAAATAATAAAAAACAGTAGAGGTGGTGGAGAAAGCAAATTTAAAAAACAAATGAAATGAGGTACAGATGGACTTCGTTTGCAGCTTATGAAATTAACGAAGACAATAGCAAAGACAAAAGCCTAAAGGGATTAAACGCTAAGGGTGGCAAACATAAGCAAGGAAAGTGCAGCTTCAAATACACATAAGCCTTACTATCACATTTGGGATTAAGTAAAAAATAAGTAAACAAATAAATATGCACAGGCCTTAGACAGAACCTAATTGAGCTGCAGTTGAGTTGTAGAGAATCACATTCAAGTTCAAAGTAGATTAAACTTGCTTTCCACTTTTCATCATCCTATTCAGCAAAATGAAAATAACCTTGGGGACAAAGAGTTTACATAAAATCTTCTTTCTGATATTCCCCTAATAAATCCTCTCACTAGAAGGAAAAAACAAAAGGAACATTTTCCTTAAAGTTTGTATCTTCAAACAAGATTCATAAAAATTCTCGAGTGGTTTTAAGAAAAAGATAACCAACCACTGTTGACACCAAGGAATTGCAATGTTACATGCTATAAAGGAAAGTGAGAATCACAGAATCATGGGATTAAAAGTAACTCTGAGGCCAGACGCAGTGGCTCACACCTGTAATCCCAGCACTTTGGGAGGCAGAAGCGGGGGATCGCTTGAGGTCAGGAGTTTGAGACTAGCCTGGCCAAAAAGGTGAAACCTTGTCTCTACTAAAAATACAAAAATTAGCCGGGCGTGGTGGCAGGCACCTGTAATCCCAGCTACTCGGGAGGCTGAGGCAAAAGAATTGCTTGAACCCGAGAGGCGGAGGTTGCAGTAAGCCGAGATCACCCCACTGCATTCCAGCCTGGGTGACAGAGCAAGATTCCATCTCCAAAAACATAAATAAAATAAAAGTAATTTTGAAAGCTTATTTCCTTATTCTTAATTCATATAACTAAAGAAGGTGCTCACAATTTACAGACTTGAAAAATAAGGGGCTTCAAATTACTATATTTAATACTATAATATTAACAAAGATTTAATTGCTTGTTTAAAAATTCAAAACCACAATTCCTCTAGCAAGTGTGAACTGTTACCATTTAAAGAAAATAAAAGGGATAATCACATTCATCAAATACTTTTTTTAACCTGATGCTATGCTGGTCACCACAATGACCATCTATTGTACTTTTGTTCTGCCATTAAAAAATTCTTAGACCATTCACTATTGAATTATTGTTTAAGCTGGTAAATTGAGGTAAAATACTGAATAACCTGAGAAATCACAAGTACAGTCAAAGTCCACGGTACAAAACTACTGAACCATGCTCCCTCTTTATATAATATTATATAAACTGCTAAGTTTAAATGTCATCCACTCGTTGGGTTTAAAGTCTTTTCCAGATACAATCTAAACTGTGAGGAAAAAGTGAATTCTAAATTCCACATAAATTGACTTATGCGCCTTTCTTTTTGCTTGAAAACTCTTCAAACGTTGCCACTGATTCAGTTTCACCCGTTGGTAATGAACACAGAACTCACTGTGGGGAAAAACAAACCAGTGTGTGAGAAAAGTAAGAGAAGTTATCAGATATACAGGGGAGTGAAACAAGTAACTGAAAAACACCTCAACCACAACACTTTTCTCTGTCCTAAAGAAGGCATTTTGAATTTTGATATCCTAGTTACCTCTTTCATGAAAAATTTTATAGGTTCCAAAAGCTCCCAAGTTGCGTACTCACCTGGTTCATCTGAATCCTGAATCCGGGCTTTTATGTCTGCTAAACTAGGCTCTTGAGAGATCGAAGCCGCTGCCCCCTCCTCTGGGTCCTCTACCTTAGTCACAGTAAAATGTGGCATTGTTATAGTTAGATAATACTTGGCTCTTTCTGTATTTAAACTTCCTGCCAGTTAGTTTTCCCTGCCTACCTCTTCCTTGCTGTCCTTTCAGACAGTGATCCCTGCCTACAGGAGACAGTGGCTGGGATTCGGGAAGTACTTTAAGCTCACATGACCTACAGCCCTGAGGGAGTGGGGCGCTTGAAGACACGCCTTCCACAGTGTTTATCATTCACTTAAAAGGATTAAGCACTCCACCCTTGCTTATTGTTGTTAACCTGAAGAACCCCAAGAACAGTTTAGCCTGCTTTCCCAAAGCTGCCGAAACCTGGAGACTGGACAGAATTCACAGTGAACTACTGTCCACCGCTTGCTCCTTTATTTCCTTCACTGAAGTTGTCATTCTTATCTGCATGTCATGATCTCACCCTCCGCCCTCATATTTCACACAAGAAAGATTAAGGAATAGTTCACTTTTTTTTTTTTTTTTTGAGACAGGGTCTCACCCTGTTGCCCAGCCTGGAGTGCAGTGGTGCAATCTCAGCTCACTGCAGCCTCCGCCTCCCGGGTTCAAGCGATTCTCCTGCCTCAGCCTCCCGAGTAGCTGGGACTACAGACATGCGCCACTACACCCAGCTAATTCTTTTTTTTTTTTTTTTTTTTTTTGTATTTTTAGTAGAGACAGGGTCTCACCATGTTGGTCAGGCTGGTCTCAAACTCCTGACCTCAGATGATCTGCCCACCTTGGCCTCCCGCAGTGCTAGGATTAACAGGCGTGAGCCACCGCACCCGGCCAGGAACAGTTCATTTTTATACTGTCCTCTTTAAAGAAAGACCGGCACTATATCAACTTAAAATATGAAAGATACGGCTGTGCGCGGTGGCTCACACCTGTAATCCTAACACTTTGGGAGGCCAAGGTGGGCAGATCACCTGAGGTCAGGAGTTCAATACCAGCCTGGCCAACATGGGGAAACCTTATCTCTACTAAAAATACAAAAATTAGCTGGGCGTGGTGGCACATGCCTGCAGTCCCAGCTGCTCAGGAGGCTGAGACAGGAGAATCCCTAGAATCCAGGAGGCGGAGACTGCAGTGAGCCAAGATTGCACCACTGCACTCCAGCCTGAGCGACAGAGAGAGACTCTTGTCCGGAAAAAAGGCAAAAAAAAAATATATATATATATATATATGTTTAAAGAGTTTAGAACTTTTGTATTGTACAGAGTGGTTGTTTCAAAGAAAAAAAAAAGTCCCAGAAAATCCTTTTAAGTGGTGTACAGTTCCTTTAGCATACCCTTAAAATAACATACTTAATTCTTGATATATTTTATCAGACAACTGTATCAAGTTCTCAGCTGATGACTTTAGAGTATGAGGTTCTACCTCTGTACTTAGTAGAGGAGTTCAGTAAATTGAGCCCTGTGTAATGTCCATATTGATGATGTAGTATAAGGCCTCTGTTATTGGGAATGCCTCCCGTCTGACAAGTAAGGTTGTGCTAAATTTAACTGAAGCAATGATGCTTTGAATTCTTATTCATTCAGTTATATACCACTTCTTGCAGCACTATTCACAACAGCCAAAATATGGAATCAACTTAAGTGCCCATCAATGCATGAGTATATAAAGAAAATGTGGAATATATATACAACGGAATACTATTCAGCCGTAAAAATGAAATCGTCATTTGCAGCAACACGGATGGAACTGGAGGTCATTATGTTAAGTGAAATAAGCCAAACATAGAGAGACAAATATCACATTTTCATTCACACGTAGGAGCTAAAAATGTGGATCTCATGAATATAGAAAGTAGAATGGTTGTTACTAGAGGCCAGGAAGTGTAGGGGGAAGGAGGATTAAAGAGAAAAAAAAGAAGGTAAATATAAAAGCACAATCACGCTGATAATTGATTTATGCTAGCAAGAATACTGGCCTGTTTTGGAATAAACATTTTTTTTTTTTTTTTTAAAGGAAAAGCTAGGCTGGGAGAGGTGGCTCATGCCTGCAATCCCAGCACTTTGGGAGGCCAAGGCGGGCGGATCAAGTGGTCAGGAGATCGAGACCATCCTGGCTAACATGGTGAAACCCCGTCTCTACTAAAAATACAAAAATCTTAGCCAGGCGTGGTGGCGGGCACCTGTAGTTCCAGCTACTGAGGAGGCTGAGACAGGAGAATGGCATGAACCTGGAAGGTGGAGCTTGCAGTGAGCCGAGATCACATCACTGCACTCCAGCCTGGGTGACAGAGCAAGACTCATCTCAAAAAAAATAAATAAAATAAAATAAAATAAAGGAAAAGAAAACCCTACAAATATATACCACTTCTAAAAGAGAAGGAAGCAATAAAGACCTAGTTTGTACTCTGCATTGCACTAGAAACTTTACATCACGATCTCATTTAATCAGCACAAAAACAGAAACATTAGACTAAGAAACTTGCCCTAAGTCACCATTGTAAGTGGTGAAACTCAACTTTAAAACCTCTAATGCCCTGAGGTAGGCAACATAGAGTATGTTTCAAAGAAAGAAAACTCAGGTACACTCACCTAAATTTTATTTCATTGGTTCTTAATAGCACTGGTTTGGCTGCACAGGTTCTCTCCTACGGTGAACTATACAAAAGTGCAGGGGCATAGAAAATTGAAGGCAAAGTTAAAGCAGTACAGAAAAAGCTGAGAGAAAACTAGTAAAGCTGAGGTGTGTGATGTGCATGGAGAGTGATTAAAGAAGGTGGGATGTGAGAAATAGCTATGTAAAGTACAATACACTATCACAATGAGGTATCACTACACTCACCAAGATGGCTAAAATTCATAAGACCAAAAACACCAAATTTGGCAAGACTGTGGAACAAAAAGAACTTTCATACACTGTTGTTGGGGGTATAAATTAGTACAACCACTATGGAAAAGGGTCTCACACTTTCTCCTATAATCTGGCAATTCCACTCACAGGTATTTACCTTTAAAAATGAAAATATATTCCCACAAAAGGACTTGTACAAAAATGTTCACAACAGTTTATTCATAATATCCAAAAACTGGAAACAGGTATACATTCACAAGAGAATGGATAAAGTGTGATATAGTCATACAAAGGATTACTATTCAGCAATAAAAAGGAATAAACTATTGATATATTCAACAACATGGATGAATCTCAAAAACATTATGGCTAAGTTAAAGACGCTTTAAACAGAAGAGTACATAATATGTGAATCCACTTTTATAAGGTTTTAGAACAGACAAAACTAACCTATGATGCAGAAAAAGCAGGACAATGGTTGGATCTGGAATAATGGAAATACAGATTAACTGGGACTGGGCCTGAAAGAACTTCCTAGAGTGATGGTAATATTCTACATCCTGATGGGGCTTAGGATTCCACAGGTGCATGCATTTGTCAAAACTCAGCCAATGTTCACTTAAAACTCGTGCCTTTGCTGGGCGTGGTGGCTCACACCTATAATCCCAGCACTTTGGGAAGCTGAGGTGGACGGATCACCCGAGGTCAGTTCGAGACCAGCCTGACCAACACGGAGAAACGTTGTCTCTACTAAAAATATAAATTCGCTGGGCGTGGTGACGCATGCCCGGTAATCCCAGCCACTGGGGAGGCCAAGGCAGGAGAATCACTTGAACCTAGGAGGCAGAGGTTGCGGTGAGCCGGGATCATTGCACTCCAGCCTGGGCAACAAGAGTGAAACTCTGTCTCGAAAAAAACAAAAACAAAAACAAAAACTCGTGCCTTCACTGTACGAAAAGTTTAGCTCAAAAGAAAAAAAGCTGCAGTTACTTAATTCTAATTCATAATTATATGAATTCTAATTTATAATTCATAATAATGCACTGTGAAGTTTTTTTTGTTTTTGTTTTTTTTTTTTGAGACAGAGTCTCGCTGTCACCCAGGCTGGAGTGCAGTGGCGCGATCTCGGCTCACTGCAGGCTCCGCCCCCCAGGGGTTCACGCCATTCTCCTGCCTCAGCCTCCCGAGTAGCTGGGACTACAGGCGCCCGCCACCTCGCCCGGCTAATTTTTTGTATTTTTAGTAGAGACGGGGTTTCACTGTGTTAGCCAGGATGGTCTCGATCTCCTGACCTCGTGATCCGCCCGCCTCGGCCTCCCAAAGTGCTGGGATTACAGGCATGAGCCACCGCGCCCGGCCGCATTGTGAAGTATTTGTGGGAAGTGAACTGATTCTGCAATTTACCTTAAAATGCATACAATAGGATAGATGGACACATATGTAAGAAGACAAGTATAATAAAATGTTAATGATAGAATCTAGGTGGTGGGTGTATGGGTGTTCACGATAAAAGTCTTTCAACTTCCTGTGTGCTTGTAAATTTTCATAATAGGCTGGGCGTGGTGGCTCACACCCGTAATCCCAGGACTTTGGGAGGCCAAGGCAGGCAGATCACTTGAGGTCAGGAGTTTGAGACCAGCCAGGCCAACATGGTGAAACCCCGTCTCCACTAAAAACACAAAAATTAGCCGGGCGTGATGGTGGGTGCCTGTAACCCCAGCTACTCAGGAGGCTGAGGCAGGAGAATCGCTTGAACCTGGGCGGGTGGAAGTTGCAGTGAGCTGAGATTGCACCACTGCACTCTAGCCTGGGTGACAGAGTGAAACTCTGTCTCAAAAAAAAAAAAAAAAAAAAAAGGAAAGAAAAAAATAAATAAAAGAAAATTTTCTTAATAAAATGTTGAAAAAATACAATGGACACCATTATGAAAATGAAATAGGCAAGTCACAGACTGGGAAAAATATTCACAAAACATATACTTGACAAAGGAGATCTGTATCTAGAAGACATAAAAATTCCCTACGCCTCAATAATATGAAGACAAATAAAATGGGCAAAAGATTTAAACAACTGACAAAGGAAGACAGGCAAACCACTAAAAACCGCTGAAAAAGTGCTCATCCCTGGCCATCAGGGAAATGCAAATTAAAATCACAATTTAAAACAAGGGTCCCCAACCCCTGGGCCATGGACTGGTACTGGTCCCTGGCCTGTTAGGAACAGGGCCGCACAGCAGGAGGTGAGAGGCAGGCAAGCATTACCGCCTGAGCGCCGCCTCCTGTCGGATCAGCAGCAGCATTAGATTCTCATAGGAGCGCCAACCCTATTGTGAACAGCAATTCCGAGGGATCTAAACTATGTGCTCCTTATGAGAATCTAATGCCTGATGATCTGAGGTGGAACAGTTTCATGCCAAAACCATGCCTGTACCCAACCTTAGTTCTGTGGAAAAATTGTCTTCCATGAAACCAGCCTCTGGTGCCAAAAAGGTTGGGGACTGCTGATTTAAAAGACTGTTGGCACCCAGGCCTGGTGGCTCAGGCCTGTAATCTCAGCACTTTTGGGGGCCAGGCCAAAGTGGAAGGACTGCTTGAGCTCAGGAGTTTGAGACTAGCCTGGGCAACATGGCGAAACCCTTTCTCTACCAAAATTCAGAAAAATTTAGCCAGGTTTGCTACTGCACACCTGTAGTCCCAGCTGAGGCAGGAGGATTGCTTGAGCCTGGGAGGTTGTGCCACTGCATGCCAGCCTAGGTGACAGAGTGAGATCTTGTCTCAAAAAAGAAAAAAAAAAAGAGAGACTTTTGGTAAAGATGTAGCACAAACATTGGTGGGGAGTGTAAAATGGCACAATCATTTTGGAAAAAGTTCCAGTAATTTTTTTATAAATCAAAAACATATGCCTACCCTAAGACCCAGCAATTCTTGTTCTCAGTATTTTTACCTAAGAGAAATAAAGGCATAAGTCCACAAAAAATTCAAACAAATATGTATATAACAGCTTTATTCATAACCCAAGCAGGAAACAGCCCAGGTATCCATCAATAAAATAATCAACCTGCAGTATATGGCATACAATGAATTATTATTCAATGATAAACAGGAATCATACAGGTATGAAATATTTATATTTGTATACTTTAAAGAAATTACGGTATTTTTAAGTAATAAGATATAAAGGTCAGGCCAGGGCAAAAAGGGCATTTATAATGGTATTACTCCCATAGTGCTTTATATATTAGGCCAAATCTTATACATATTGTATTTATGTTATTAATTAGTTTCAGTAAAACACATTATTTGTGACTATATTGTACCTGCTAAAAATAGTTAGCATGCCCATTCTTCAGAGGAATGGGTCTATTTTGGGGTAGTATTTTGACACTGCAACTTAATATGTTACACTAGCACAGCTCAGAACTCATAATAACCAGTGTTTTGTTTTATTAAACCCATTTATTAAAAAAAAATTTTTAAGTTAGATTAGTGAAAAGACTGAAACAATTAAGGGAAAGTCAGCGGGAAATTATTTTCAATATAAGGATTCTCTATCAGAGGGCTACCGGTAGGGAAATAGCACTCTATATCCCACACTCCGCACCCTCTCGAGTGTGGTATCATTTAGAAGGTTAGGCGAACATGAAAGGATGTGAACCACTGTTTTAGAACACTGCTTTGCAAATTATCTCTGGTAAATAACTTTTTTTCTTTGAATTTCCAATTCATTATGGGCCAATAATTTTGTTAAAAAATAGTAAAAATGAATTACTAGAAAAATAAAATAAATCTATATCAAATATAAGCCCCAACTTGTTAATATTAGATTTGACAGACATAAATTTGTTCTATCAAACTGCTATGCAG
Organism: Hylobates moloch; assembly: GCF_009828535.3. Classification (NCBI taxonomy): domain Eukaryota; kingdom Metazoa; phylum Chordata; class Mammalia; order Primates; family Hylobatidae; genus Hylobates; species Hylobates moloch. The sequence continues at coordinate 79,885,681 of NW_026652289.1, read as the reverse complement.
GTTTCTAAAAACTCAATTTCTGAACTTATCTCCTCACAGAAAATAAACAGCTCATGGGCCAGCACTGTCTTGTACTACACTCTGAATAGTTCCGTGTTAGAAAATGCTATAAACATCTTACAGGAGAATGAGCTGTTCACCACTTACATTTAGGGCTACTACTATAGCTGGAGCCTGAAAGGTACAGTCTCATTCTTAAGTAGAAGATGTATACACATTTTCCTTTTTTTTTTTTTTTTTTGTTTTTGAGACGGAGTCTCACTCTGTCACCCAGGCTGGAGTGCAGTGGTGCAATCTCGGCTCACTGCAAGCTCCGCCTCCCGGGTTCACGCCATTCTCCTGCCTCAGCCTCTCCAAGTAGCTGGGACTACAGGCGCCCGCCACCACGCCCGGCTAATTTTTTGTGTTTTTAGTAGAGACGGGGTTTCACTGCTCTCGATCTCCTGACCTCGTGATCCGCCCGCCTCGGCCTCCCAAAGTGCTGGGATTACAAGCGTGAGCCACCGCGCCCGGCCCACATTTTCCTTATTTATCATATTCAGCAAACCCTCTTATCCCTCTGCAACTGAGACAGGAAATATTAGTGAAAAATATAAAAATGATCACAAATTCTAAATTTTGCCTTACTATGTATAAAATTATTAAAAGAATTGAATGCATCAATAACTTTGGTAAAGACCAACTATCATGGGATGGTAAGGACTTACAGCTTAAGTCTTTTAAATCTTGACTTGAAACTGTCTATGAAAATGGATTTTTATGAAATGTTATCAGTGGTGAATATATAATGAATTTGGGGGCTAAAACTAAAAATAGAAGAATGAAACGTCATACATCAGAAATGAAACCCTGAGTAACTGAATGTCTGTGTTCATAGCTGCCAGTGCTACCTCTTTGGTTGGTGATTTATATATTTATAAATATATAAAAGACATTATTTTCTGATGGATTCAACATATTGTAGAGTAAGAAAGGCAAAGAGTTCTCCAAGTTAAAGCCTCAGGAAAATCTCATGCTTTAACTGAGGCTGAAAGGATCATGCATTTACTCAATAATATTTGAGTGCCCACTAAGTGCCAAGAAATAGGAATGAAATGGAGAGCAAGACACTGTTCCTGCCCAAGGAGCTCACAGTCTTATTATCCAAATTAACTATAGGCAATACAAAACTAGGACTTTTTCAACTTCCTAAAAGTTGTGTCTTCACTAGAGGAAAGAATAGAGTAGGATAGTTGATGGCTAACTAATTTGATAGCTACTTCAGCCATTTCGGCCACTAATCCAAATACTAAAGCAGGCATTATCAAATGCCCCTGGGTCCTCAGTTGCCACTGCTGCCTCTTTCAGCATATCACAACTCTTTATAAAATGTTGCTACCTTTTTCCTTAGTCTAATGTCAATATAGCCCAGGTATGATAGATAGGACCTGAGAATCCCAACCAAAGAGGGTAGCAGATTCCAAAGAGGAATCTGGCAGCTATGAAGATAGACATTCAGTTACTCAGGGTTTCATTTCTGATCTAAGATATTTCATTCTTCCATTATGAAATGCTTGCTAGATTAAAAATGGGCTCCTAGTCAACACAAAAAAAGTGTACAGAAAATAAACCTGACATTAAGCAACACATTGTTAAAACTAAGGACATATTTCTAAAAATGTGAGAAAAGGAAAATGAAAACACAATCCAAAACAAAATTTTTTAGATCTACTGAGACTTGGGTCAAAATCTTCATTAGCTTTACGACAGAATGATTAATGTAACTAAATCAATAACTGTTGATGTAACTCAGCACTACTACACTGCTCTAGGCACATAAGTTGTGTAAAAGACAATGAAATACGTATCCTTATGCCAGATTTCTTTTTACAAACATAGAATCTAAGTTATTCAGAGAATATGTCATTTTATTACTTTTTTTTTTTTTTTGGATACAGGGTCTTGCTCTGTCACCCAGGCTGGAGTACAGTGGCATGATCATGGCTCACTATGGCCTTGACCTCTTGGACTCAAGCAATCCTTCCATCTCAGCTTCCCAAGTAGCTGGGACTACAGGTGCACACCACCACACCTGGCTGCTTTTTTTTTTCTTTTCTTTTTTTTTTTTGTAGAGACGAGGTTTCACTATGTTGCCCAGGCTAGCAATTATGTCTTCATAAATGTTTCAATAGGGCCAAATATTATTAGCATACCAGAGAAAATGCAGTGTAATGACAAAAATGCTGGTCTTAGAATTACATGTGCCTAGGTTCAATCATTATTCTTTAATTTATTATTTGTATGACTTTGGGCAAGTTACTTAACCTTATCAACCCCAGGTTTCTCCTGGATAAGAAAAATTTCATCTTAGTACAGAATAAAATGACTTTTTAAAAAATGAAAAAATACCAAAACTGATCGTTTTTCAAAAGGGGAAAGAACTGACCTCATCTAATAGGGAAGAATATTTTTCTATTCCTATCAATTCTTAAAATTTCATTTGAAATGTAGCATGCTGCTGAACCAGAAAAAAATAAATAAACCGAGCATAATCTTTTGTATGCATCTTAGGATGTAAATTAGCCAGCTGTGAAAAAGGCTGTTAAAAAAACAAACAAACAAACAAACAACTTTAGCCGGGCACAGTGACTCACGCCTGTAATCCCAGGACTTTGGGAGGCCAAGGCGGGCAGATCACGAGGTCAGGAGTTTGAGACCTAAACATGGTAAAACTCTGTTTCTACTAAAAATACAAAAATTAACCGGGCGTGGTGGCATGCGCCTGTAATCCCAGCTACTCAGGAGGCTGAGGCAGGAGAACTGCTTGCACCTGGGAGGCGGAGGCTGCGGTGAGCCAAGATTGCACTACTGCCCTACAGCCTGGGCGACAGAGCGAGACTCCGCCTCAAAAAAAAAAAAAAAAATTAAATATGGTAAATGCAAATGCTCTCAAAATAGAATAAAGGTAAATTTTGGTTAGATTCAATTTCTCATAGCTCCTCAAAGTGAAAATGTACATGTGTACATAAGAGTTTTTAACTTATTAGTGTTCTCTCTTCTCTCTTTTTTTAAACTAGCAATATGAAAAATAAATAGCTTTACCCCAAAGTAAATGTAGACCTGTCTGAAAAAATGAGAGAAATTCAGGTGCTATTCTGCCAAAAATTAAAGTTATTTACCAAATGGTTATGACTATAAACAGATTAATGTCATCAGTTGAGTTTTTTGCTCAAGGCCACGACAAACATAACGAAGATTAGCAATGCCGTAATAAAACCACAAACAAAAAGCTGCCACTGGTTAATTTAGCTAGAAAATTGGAGACTGAAACCCAGCTCTGAGCTAAGATAACAGGAAATTTTAAAAAGAGAGAAAAAAAAAGACTAAAATTAGAATTAAGATCTGTCATTTCCTAACAATGTGGCTTTTGTTTTCTATTTCTACAGTTTTCATCTACAAAAACTAAAATTTTAAGAAGAAAAAAACTTCAGCTCTTACATTTTTTTTCAGCTAAGACATCCAAAGGTAACTTCAAAATTTCAGGTTTCGCAAAGCCCCTCAGACTGACTTATTTACAATACTGACTTGATTCTGAAATCTTGTTAAGTATAAATTCCACTTTAACAGTAACTTAAAAATTCTTCAAAAGTAAAACGCACCTGAGAATATCAGCAATGTTAAAATATGGTAATGTACACACCTTAGAGCTGAGCAAATATGGTGATAGTGTTTCCTACTAATCAGGTATCGAACTTCTGTCGTTAAGGCAAGGTGCTGTATGCATGTTTTTATGTTGTATGTTCTGCAGTTTTGTGATTGTACCTTCAAATGTAATTGTTGAGATTCTTAAAAGTATACCAGGGCCGGGTGCAGTGGGTCACACCTGTAATCCTAGCACTTTGGGAGGCCAAGGTGGGCAGATCGCTTGAGCCCAGGAGTTCGAGACCAACCTGAGCAACGTGGCAAAACCCCATCTCTACCAAAAGCCAATACAAAAGTTAGCTGGGCGTGGTGGTGCATGCCTATAGTCCCAGCTACTCGGGAGGGTGAAGTGGGAGGATCGCTTGAGCCCAGGAATTCAAGACTGCAGTGTACTACAATTGTGCCTCTGAATAGCCACTGCCTACCCAAGTCCAGCCTGGGTAACAGAGCTAGACCCTGTCTCAAAAAATAAAAAAATATATACACTGAAGCACTAATTACAGGGTTTTAACAGAGAATAGCTTCTTGTTTTTCTATATACTTGTAAAACTTATAAAACTTCATTAAAAGAATACATTAACATTCACAAAATTGAAATGCTCACATAATTCCTACACTATAGCTCTCCAAACTTTCATACCTACTCCTCAGAAACAAACATCACCAAAAACTTAAACACATGTAACTTCATTATTCTGAAACAACAAGCTCACCAGCTACAGCTGTGTAGACAGTGCACAAGGGCATTAAGCCAGAAGGGCAAGGGGAAGGGGGTTGAAATCCAGCTTGCCCTTCTCCAGTGAAGCCATGATGGCCCAGGGCACAAAGGGGTGCCTTTTTAGAATTTGCACAAAGTTCTTAGTAGTCCAGAAATATATGTTAGACACGAAGGGCAAAAGAAGCAGCAGCCATAATTCAAAAGCTTACAGCATTATAAGTTGCCTTAAATGTCAGCAATAGAAACATTCCCCTTCTTCTAACAGCTTTAAAATGGGAAAGCATGACTTTCATAAGGTTCCCAGGTTTGCAGGAGAACCTTCTTTCGTTTCCTTCCATTTCAGTAAAGGTAATATCAAAATTTATGAGAATCTGGAATCTAGAAACATGTCACTGAGAAGAAAAGAATTTGGGCTCATGATGGAAAGACTTAGTGAGGACACAGAAGAGACCACCGAAGATCAAAGACAAGAAGTTGAGGTAATCACCGTACCAATCACTGATATTTAATCAAATATCTACAGTATTCTAGGACACACTCAAAAGAAAATCCTTTAATTGTAATTTAACCTTTTTAAAAATTGGCCAGGCATGGTGGCTCATGCCTGCAATCCTAGCACTTTGAGATACCCAAGTGGGAGGATCACTTGAGCTCAGGAGTTCCCAGACATCTTCAAAGATAAAAGCTAAGAAATAGTAAAATGTACCTTTTACTCTACTTCAACAAATTATAAACATTTGCTAATCTTGTTTTGTCTATCTCTCCCCAACTTTTCTGGGGAGGAGTGGGGAGGAAGGAGCTGGAGTACATTTCATTTAACCTGTAAATACTTCAATATATATCTTTATAGATAACAGCTTTATGTTACCATAATGTCATAAACATCTCTAAGAAAATTAACAATTCCTTAATATTGTTTAATACCATGTACATGTTCAAATTTCCCCCACTTGTCTCAAAAGTACCTTTTTTCAATTGTTTTATGCACATCAGAATCCAAACCAAGTTCACACACTGCATTTGGCTGATATGGCTCTTTTTATCTGTAACAGCTTTCCCTCTCTTCCCATCCCTCCTCCTCCACCCCATCCCAATTATTTGTTGAAGAATCTAGTTATTCAATAAAACTTCCCATATTCTGGATTTGGCTGATTGCTTCTTGTGGTATAAAGCAGTATATTATAAAGTTTAATCTGGCTACGGAGTATAGAGAAGAGAGGAAAAACAGTTAAGGTCTATAACCAGCTGGGCGCAGTGGCTCACACCTGCAATCCTAGCACTTTGGGAGGCTGAGGAGGGCGGATCACGAGGTCAGGAGATTGAGACCATCCTGGCTAACATGGTGAAACCCCGTCTCTACCAAAAATACAAAAAAAAATTAGCCAGGCATGGTGGCGGGCGCCTGTAGTCCCAGCTACTAGGGAGGCTGAGGCAGGATAATGGCATGAACCTGGGAGGCAGAGCTTGCAGTGAGCCGAGATGGCACCACTGCACTCCAGCCTGGGCCACACAGCAAAAAAAAGGTCTGTAACCAAAATGTTTTGGACAAGTGATACTGAAAAGCTTTTTTTAAAGAAAAAAAATCTAAGGCCAGGCATGGTGGCTCACGCCTGTAATCTCAGCACTTTGGGAGGCTGAGGTGGGCTGTTTGAACACAGGAGTTCAAGACCAGCCTGGGCAACATGGTAAAACCTCGTCTCTACAAAAAAAAAAAATTAGCTAGTCATGGTGGTGTGCACCTGTGTTCCCAGCTACTCAAGAGGCTGAGGTGGAGGATTGTTTAAGCTCAGAAACTTGAGGCTGCAGTGAGCCGTGATCACACCACTGTATCCAGCCTGGTGGACAGAATGAGACCCTGTCTCAAAAAAAAAAAAAAAAAAACAAACTATAAAGAGGATGCTTTCAGACAAGCTAGGAAGGTACTAAATCAACATATTTTAGCTATCAGAATGCCAAGGTAAAACATGGATAGTATTCAATAATTATATAATATAGAAGATATATTTAAGAGAAAGGTAATAGTCCGTCCTGGCCAACATAGCGAAACCCCGTCTCCATTAAAAATACAAAAATTAACTGGGTGTGGTGGCACGTGCCTGTAGTCCCAGCTACTGGGGAGGCTGAGGCAGGAGAATCGCTTGAACCCAGAAGGCGGAGGTTGCAATGAGTGGAGACTGCACCGTTGCACTCCAGCCTGGGTGACAGAGTGAGATTCTGTCTCAAAAAATAATAATAACAATAATAATACTAATAGTCACCTATGATTAGCAATACAATATAATTCACTTATTTTGGTGTGTGGCTAAAAATGGTAATTTTGTTTTTTGTTGGGTTTTGTTTGTCAGGGTAGAGGTATTTTTTATTTTTTATTTAATTTATTTGAGACAGAGTCTCGCTCTGTCACCCAGGCTGGAGTGCAACTTCCGCCTCCCAGGTTCTCATGCCTCAGCCACCTGAGTAGCTAAGATTATAAGCATGCACCACCACACCTGGCTAAGTTTTCATATTTTTAGTAGAGACGGGGTTTCACCATGTTGGCCAGGCTGGTCTCGAACTCCTGACCTCAAGTGATCCGCCTGCCTCCACCTCCCAAAGTGCTGAGATTACAGGCATGAGCCACCACGCCCAGCCTAGAGGCATTTTTTTGAAAAGCTCTCTAGATCATTTCATTATGCAGCCAGATGAAGTAGCACTGCTGTAGTACATACATTAATATGCCTTTATCAGAGTATGTTTTTGTCTCTTGTTTTTAAGTCTACAAGATCTTCAACTCAATGTATATTTATGGTATACAAGTTATATGGGATATCATATATTATACTAGGTGTAAATGATTTTGTATCCTTGTCCTCAAGAACCCTACAGCATAGTTGAGAAAGATAATATGTAAATAAAAAACAAAATAGAGTGATATGGGTATTATAGCAATATAGGGACAAAAAGAGCCTGGTTTATTATATCTGGATATGGGGTTCAATCAGAAAAGGTTTCAGAGAGGAAACCTGACTCCTTAAAGAAAGGACTTATCTAAATTACTTTTGTGTCTCTAACATCTCTCACAAAAACTTGGTTAACAGCCAGTCTCACAGTTGTTACACTTAGACCTCAACTCTCCACTTCAGAAACCTACTCCAAGGCTACACGCTAGATCACATTACATGAGAAATGCTCTACCTCTGAAATTGCTCACTCCAACAACATTCAACCATCTGACCACAGTCTTTAATCTTTCTACACCTTTCACCACACTTTACCTTATCAAGTCCTCCAGTCTCTTAAGTGTCTCTATTTTATCTCAGTTGATCATTTTCCTTTGCCGTATTTTTGCATATTTCTATTGTTGGACTTATATAGCATTATAATTTGTATACAAATGTGTTTGCTTTCTCTATTAGATCATAACTTTCCTTAGAACAGATAACGGATTCTTTTTCTCTGTCTTTAACACCCAACATCTTTAACAGCCAGCCAGTGCCTTATCCTTAATAATTGTGCAGAGTAATAAACATTTGGTGAAGGAATAAGTAAAGTGCTCTAGTCATTTTCACCACTATACCATGAGATCTGCAAAGGTAGAAACTATATGTTATCTGTATATTTCCTACAATTAATACCAGACTGCCTCATACATACCAGTGTCTCACAGAGTATCTGTTGAATTATAAAAGGTTGAAATGTATTAGGGACTGCAGGCAGGGTGTATGGTTCACACCTGTAATCCCCGAGCTTTAGGAGGCCAAGGCAGGAGGATCATTTGAGGTCAGGAGTTTGAGACCAGCCTGGCCAACATGGTGAAACCCCATCTCTCCTAAAAACACAAAATTGAGGCGGGTGTGGCTGCAGATGCCTGTAATCCCAGCTACTTGGGAGGCTGAGGCTGGAGAATCACTTGGACCTGGGAGGTGGAGGTTGCAGTGAGCCGAGACAGCGCCACTGCACTCCAGCCTGGGCGACAGCGTGAGACTTTGTCTCAAAAAAAAGAAAAAAAAAAGTATTAGGTGCCGCAAATGACATATAAAAATATGTTTTACAGCCACATGGTTATAAAGCACATGTAAAAAATGTTCATCATAGCAGAGGCAAAATGATGCAAGAAAGAGCACTAGATAAAAGTCAGGAGGCCTGAACTTCAGTCTTGGCTTTGCCACTATGTGATCTACAAATAACCATCTCTATAAGCCTTAGTTTCCTCATTTATTTTGTTATTTTTTTAGTCTAATCTATTGGGGTTTTAAGTCTCCTCACTTATTAAAATGTGGTTTGATCAGAATGAGATTCTAGATCATTAGCTCTAACGTGGTGCTTTTCAAAAAAAATTACTATAAAAGTGATACACTATAAATATTTAAAAATTATATATGCCCTTAATTGTTTTGGTAAAAGAAAATTCCACTCTATTTTTTTTTCTTTTTTTGAGACAGAGTGTCACTCTGTCACCCAGGCTGGAGTGCAGTGGCGTGATCTCAGCTCACTGCAACCTCCGCCTCCTGGATTCAAGCGATTCTCCTGTCAAGGCCTCCCGAGTAGCTGGGATTACAGGCGCACGCTGTCACGCCTGGCTAATTTTTTGTATTTTTAGTAGAGACAGGGTTTCACCATGCTCCCCAGGCTGGTCTTGGACTCCTGAGCTCAGGCAATCCACCTGCCTCGGCCTCCCAAAGTGCTAGGATTACAGGCGTGAGCCACCGTGCCCGGCTCCACTTTATTTTTGTAACTCACTTTCCAGAGGCATCCACTCTCAACAGTTTCTTTTGTATCTTTAAGGTCACTGATCCATAAGCTAATACACTGCTAAGATTCTTGATTTTACCAACTGGACAGTCCTATAAATTCAAATGGAGACTTGCCAAAATGAAAGAAAAATTACTTCGATAGCAGAAAGAAAACTACTCAGAAAGCCAACAGCAGAAAAAATTAAAATATACTGAAATAAGTACTTAAAACTTCATGTAGGGCTGGGTGCTGTGGCTCACGCCTGTAATCCCAGCACTTTGGGAGGCCAAGGTGGGTGTATCACCTGAGGTCAGGAGTTTGAGACCAGGTTGACCAACATGGTGAAACCCCATCTCTACTAAATACAAAAAATTAGCCAGGTGTGGTGGCGCATGCCTGTAATCTCAGCTACTTGGGAGGCTGAGGCAAAAGAATCACTGGAACCCGGGAGACAGAGGTTGCAGTGAGTGGAGATTGCGACCTTGCACCCCAGCCTGGGCAACAAGTGTGAAACTCCATCTCAAAAAAAAAAAAAAAAACACAACAAAAAACAACTTCATGTGTCACCTCCTGTTTGTGTGATGTAATGTGAGTAAAAGACATATGACAAGAAACTTCAGGTGAGAAGTTTCTCTACAGGAAGAAACGTGGGAGGCATGGGGGAAAGGAGAATCATACTAATGTCACAACCACAGAAGGATGTACAAAGGGTGAAAAAATTCAGAGAACTGTAAATACTAAAATAGCAAACTAATTGTGAAATGCACTATGAGCTTAAGGAGAGTCAACTGTAGAAAGGATGCAGTTGTTATCTATATTAAAGCCAGCCTAGAGGGAAATGTATATTAACATTAGGCCCTTTTCTTCACAACAGCACCCTTTGAAGATCTACATCTAAATCTAACAAGGGCTTTAACATACTGAGAAGCCAAGGGTGAAATAATCATATTTCTAAGTGGTTTCTTCTAATGGTGGGGAAAATTTATCACATGATGACAGTCGTCATAAGAATTTTTTTTAATATAGAAAGAAAAAAAAGAGAAAAGGTAGGTCACTGAGAAAGTAGAAAGTTCCACGAGAATAGGGCAAAGTGCTCTCTAATGGCCGGACTATTAATTTCCCTTTCATCTGGGTACCGGAGAATATTTAAACATTAAGTAAGGAATGTGTTATATAGAGAATCAAGCTTTTAACATCTGTAACCACGTAAACAAACATAGATTTCACTTAGATATGTCCCCATTTTTACCCCTGTAGTCCCCATTTTTACCCCTATAGTGTAAAAGGATACCAGTCTAGACTGTAAAGAATGCTTAAGGGTAACGTAAGAACCGCAGACTGGACAAGGATCCTGTTCTGCTGGTCTAACACATTACTGAAATAAGTCCACTTTTCCAAAGAATAAAAATACAATTCCATCACATGTAAGTCACAAGTCTAACAAACTAAACTATAAATTACCAAATGATAATTACAATATTAAAAAATTAACACTGGTATAGTCTTTACCTGGAATGTTTACAACCTAAATACAGCATGATGGGTAAAAACTAAAACGATAATTTGGAATTAATTTGGAGGAACAGGAAATGATAAATTTTTATTCCATACTGTAATTTTAATACAGTGTATGACATACTGTAAAATTTGTCAAAAAGCTGAAAACAGTAAAGTCTGAGAACCAAGCTATATCTCCATAAAAGAAAAAATGATTAGTCAAGGATGAGTGAATTCTAGGACTGTAAACTTTACCAAATCTACCTTGTCTCCAGATATTAAAAACACAAACAGAATTAGGGAACTAAAATCATTCTGGTTTCCTGAACCCTTTAGGTTAAAAGGAACAATATTTTCTGACACCGGAAAATGGTGAGTAAGCCTTGCTTTCACAAGTCGGTGGGTGAGGCTATGGTTTTCAAACTTGGGTGGCATATTATTTTAAGAGTCTTTAAGGGAAATTTTTATCACTAAAAGATTATATTAGTTACAACACAGCATAAAACTAAATATATAAAGCAGTACAGGTCTCAAACTTTTAAATTTCAGAGTCCAAAAAATGTTATGATCTCCCCATTTTCTCTCTTCTCTCTCTTCCATCACCTCTTCCCAGTACATCAAATAAAACCAAGCCAGCTGACACACACAAACTGGTTTAGGAAGCTAAAGGTCTGCAGCAGTCAACATGAGCCAGGAGTGGCTTGTGTGCTACCTGCTAACTCTAAAGACTCATCAGACTTTCCATTTAAAGCTCAGAGAGAAGAAATTACATGGGAATCGGGCCCTAAAAGCCTTTTCAGAAGTCTTCCATATAGATTTCAAAAAAGAATTTTGCAATACACATCCGAAGTCTTGGAGGAAAGCTACTAAGATATGACCAATAACTACTCCATGTAACCGGCCTTAAAGCAGACTGAAATAGCCAATGATGGCTACAGAACACATACCCAACTCACTAAATTTTAAAATTTAGGATTCTCTGTGCTGAAAACGATTACATTCTTTGACATACACCTTTAACCAAAATACCCATTTCATTTCTAAGAAGACAAAAATGAGGAAGTTAAAATATACATTTGCCTTCCTTCTTGTCATACACCTTCCCACATACCAAATTATTACTGCAAAGAGCCACTATGCTATTATTCCAAAGAGTTTCTAAGCATCTCACAGAGATGCCTTGGTTCCTGATGACTATTATAATCATAATTATATGATTATGATCTTCCAGATCCATAGATAGGCATCTTGGATAAAGAGGCCAGTAATGAAAGTATGCTGCGGTCTGTGTTTCTACTTACCCTCGATGACATCCTGGGGGTGAGAAGTCCGGTCACTGGGTGGATCCAGTGCAACAGTTGCCAGCGAAGTGGTGGCCCCAGACATCTCACTCATAGGCTCACTCCGGCTTGTTTCAGGCACACTTTCCCGGGAGCTAAATCTTACTCGGGAACTAGATCGAGAGCTGAGGTCCGGACTGGTGTCTGACAAACCTGGAATGTCATCGATCTTTGTCGGTGTCACCATGAACCGAACTGAAGCCATCTTGGTGGTGGTTTCTGGAGGATGCATTTTGTTCTTTTTAAGAACAAAAAAAGTGGGGGGAACCTCGCAAAATCTTCCTCTTACGCTAGCTACTTTTGACTGCAATACAAAAGATAACTTGAAAAATAACACATTTCAATAACCTTGATTCACACCACACAAAAAGCCCCAACTAAGAATCCTTCTACTCAGAATTCAAGCCGACTGTCCTAGAAAGTGCATCACCAATAGGTGACTATATTTTTTAAGAGAGGAAAAAAAACAAAAAAAAAAGACAAAACAATGCCAATCTTGTGTAACTTTTTTCCTTCAGAATGAAGAGCTACCTAGCTATCCCCTCTGGTCCAGGGCTGAAGGCTCAGTGCCATGGTCTCAGGGCAGCAGATGAAGCCTCCCTCCCCTCAGCCCCCAGGTTCCTGTCGAGGTAGTCCTTTATCTGGTGAGTGTCCCACGGTTCTAGTTGGGCGAAGTGCGTGCAGGCAAACCTTTATCAGGCGACTATAGCGTGGATCAGATTGCAAAATGGTGTACACCCGGCCACCTGTTGTGTATCAGGTGAATACCCCACAGGTCTGGCTGGGGGGAGGTGTATGCAAAGCCACCCGGTGTTTTTGATGTCGACAATCCACTTGGGTCTGGTGGGAAAGGTGCGCATGCATAACGGGAAAAATAACCCACACTACTGAGAGAAGGGTGAGCAAAGGAGGATGCAGGGGCAGAGCGGATTCCTATCTCCGAGAGGTCGGTGGGGGTGGTGCGTCCGCTCTTCTCCTAGCAGAAAGGTCCTCGGGGTCTGGGAGGAGGTTAGCGGATCAAGACACCTCGGACTGCAGCTCAGAGTCGTGGCAAGTCGTGGCCAGTCCACTGAACCACGGTCCGCTCGCTAGGTTTCTCCAGCGTGTGACAGGACGAGCCACCCCCTTTGCCAGAGGCGCGTTCTCCCCTATCCCCGCCCTGGCGCAGGTCACCCCCTCGTCGTTCTTCCTCCGGGTCCCAGCAGAGGAGGAGACGGCCACGCAGGCTTGCCTGACTGGGCAGCGGGGTGAGGGAGAAGAAGGTCGCAGGTGCGGTATCCCGGCGCCAGCTAATGCGGGTGGGCGCGCAGCTGTTGTTTACTAGCCTGTAACTGTTTCAGAGCCGCGGCGCGCGCAAGATTCTCGCTGCCCGGGCTGGCGCCCCCTCCCCGGCCCGACGCCAGAGCAGCAGTTACGTGACCTGGCCTCCCCCAGCCCCGGGCTGCGCCCGCGCCGCCGCAGCCCTTCCCTTCCCTCCCCGCTTGTTCTTCATTCGAGGTAAACCTTGCGAAGAGAAGCCCGGGGGGTGCCGTGAGAGGGCGGAACCGTCCCGCGGGCGCCCGAAAGCACCGCCCAGCCTCCGCAGCTCGCGGTGACAGAGTGCAGCGCGCCTGCGCTCGCCGCAGACGCGGCAGGCGGGGCGGGGCCGAATAGGAGTGGCCAAGGAGCACGACGGGAGCTGTAGTCCAGGGCACGGCGTGACCCGCGTGAAGACGGGAATAATCCTTTTCCTTGGTCTGGCTGTGCTGCACACTCACTCTGGAAGCATCTTAGAGGGCGGGCGCTGCTCCTCACCCTCAGAACTCGGGGAGCCATTTCTCTTTCATGAGTGTCTCTGAAAACACCATTCATGATTTCTTTATAAACCAGAAACACCGCTCCTATACCTGGGAATAACCCTCATTGTAATTTTTATGTAGAGGTCTACATACAAATAAAGCATTTTTATGTAAAAAAAAAAAAATATATTAAAACTACAAAGTAGGCCTGGCGCGGTGGTTCACGACTGTAATCCTAGCACTTTGGGAGGCTGAGGTGGGCTATCACCTGAGGTCAGGAGTTCCAGACCAGCCTGGCCAACATGGCGAAACCCCTTCTCTACCAAAAACACAAAAATTAGCCCGGCGTGGTGGCGTGTGCCTGTAATCCCAGCTATTCCTTAGGCTGAGGCAGGAGAATCGCTTGAACTCGGGAGGCGGAGGTTGCGGTGAGCCATTGCACTCCAGCCTGAGGGCACAAGAGCAAAACTCAGTCTCAAAGGAATAAATAAATAAAAATAAAACTATAAAGTACCTTAAACACACTTCTCCGACTTTAATTTTTTTTGTTGTTCTTGTCCTTTTAATAAATGCTCTGTCCACTTTCTAGTCAGACTGAAAGTTCCACTAAATAATACGTTTTTTATACCTGGAGAAGATGTTGAGGTATTTTCTCAAATCCATTCCATGTTTTCACCACTACATTTATTGTCGCTAGAATATTTTTTCTTAGTGTTTATTTAATGTATAAATGGAGGTGTTCAATAAATTTTGACTCATCAATGCTTTGTTTGAAAAGCTATTTCCTAGCAAAGAGTTGGAACCAACCCAAATGTCCAACAACGATAGACTGGATTAAGAAAATGTGGCACATATACACCATGGAATACTATGCAGCCATAAAAAATGATGAGTTCATGTCCTTTGTAGGGACATGGATGAAACTGGAAAACATCATTCTCAGTAAACTATCGCAAGGACAAAAAACCAAACACCGCATGTTCTCACTCATAGGTGGGAATTGAACAATGAGAACTCATGGACACAGGAAGGGGAACATCACACTCCGGGGACTGTTGTGGGGTGGGGGGAGGGGGGAGGGACAGCATTAGGAGATATACCTAATGCTAAATGACGAGTTAATGGGTGCAGCAAAACAACATGGCACATGGATACATATGTAACAAACCTGCACATTGTGCACATGTACCCTAAAACCTAAAGTATAATAAAAAAAAGAAAAAAAAAAAGAAAAGCTATTTCCTATAGCTGTGATCAAGACCTCTAAATTTAACAATCACCAGGGCCCAGAAACTGGCCCCTGGTTTTGCCTGGGGTCTTGGCTCCTCACAAGTGGCTATGTTTAAGCAGCATTCCTAGCAATGGGAACTGTATTCCAGGAAATTCTCTTTTATCAAATAACACACAAAGTCCAAATCCTTTCAACGATTAAAGGATCAAAAAGTTAAAAAGATCCTGGTAACAAAATGAGAAATCCAAATGTAAAGTGTAAACCTCCTGAAGTTTGACTCTTTATAAAGTCTGGGTTTCTTGATTCAGGCCCACAGCTTTCACCCATCCTCTGCAGGATCAATTTTTTCCTCAGGCAGGCCTCCCGTTCATTCAAACTGCAGACTTTCCTTTATAAAGAAACACAGAATTTTTATGAAACCCAATTTCCTACTAGTGTATCTGCATTTACTCATATATACCACCTAATTCCAATATACTATCCCTGTTAAGACTTTTCTTGTTTCTGAGCACTAATCAAGCCCTATAAATGTACGACTCAGACGTTAATACCCCAGGGATCTCTTTTTCATTTTCTCAGGGAGACACAGCCTCTGGTGCAAAATGAAGGCTCATTCCTCAGGGGATCTCTTATGGAAAAAGTCCTTGGTATATGGTATATTCATGCCAGTTTGGTATGAATGAAATGGTATATTCATGCCAGTTTGCTTTTTCTCCTCTATATTCATTAGGAATATTTCCAGGTTAAAGCGTTTCAGTCTACACAGGTGGTAGCATGGAGCAATGCTAATTCTTTTTTTTTTTCTTTTTTGTAAGATAAAGGCAGAACTGCAGCCAACATTAAAAAACTGGTAGCAAAATTCACTTATTGACTTTGGTGCTTAAGAAACATGTCTCCAATCATTATCCCCTTAACTGGATACGATAACTTTTAAAAATCTTTCAGATCCAATGTTATATCCAATCCTGTAAGTGAACAAGCTAAGAAATAAAATTGCTTGACAGGAAACAAGTATCCCATTTCACAATTTCTCTAAGTTAACTCTTTAAAATCCTTCATATCCAATGTTAAGAACCCTGCAAGTAAGTGAACAGGAGAAATAAAATTCCTTGACAGGAAACAAGTATCTCATTTCACCATTCCTATACGTTTCAGTAATGTATTTGAAAATCATCTGTCTTCTATTATGACCCCAGTTGAGAGATTTTTTTCTTTTCTTTTCAGCACCCCCCAACTATCCTGAACTTTTCTGCTGGGATGGTCAAATAGCAAGATCCAAGAAAAGCAAAGTCTGGCCGGGCACCGTGGCTCACGCCTGTAATCCCAACACTTTGGGAGGCCAAGGCAGGATGACAGCTTGAGTCCCGGAGTGCAACACCAGCTTGGGCAACATAGTGAGACCTCGTTTCTATAAAAAATTTAAAAATGGAGTGGACCGCTTGAGACGGGGAGGTAGAGGCTGCAATGAGTTGTGATCACATCACTGCACTCCTGCCTGGACCACAGGAGCGAGACCTGACTCAAAAAAAAAAAAAAAAAAAAGTATTTCCAGGGCATGTCTTCATAAATCACATCTGTGCTAATTTAAGTTATATCTGCTTCTGGAATCTATAATTTTTAATATCATAGAAAATAAAAATTGCAGAATTAAAATACAGACTCCACAAAGCAATTTTAAAATCTGCAGCACTAGGCCAGCCAAGGTGGCTCATGCCTGTAATCCCAGCACATTGGGAGACCGAGGCGGGTGGATTACTTGAGGTCAGGAGTTTGAGATCAGCCTGACCAACAAGGTGAAACCCTGTTTCTACTAAAAATACAAAAATTAGCCAGGCGTGGTGGTGTGCACCTGTAGTCCCAGCTACTTGGGAGGGTGAGGTAGGAGAATAGCTTGAACCCAGGAGGCGGAGGTTGCAGTGAGCCAAGATCCCGCCACTGCACTCCAGCCTGGGGTACAACAGCAAAACTCCATCTCAAAAAAAAAAAAAAAGAAAGAAAGAAAGACCCAGGCCAGGTGTGGTGACTCACGCCTGTAATCCCAGCACTTTGAGGCCGAGGGGGGTGGATCACTTGAGGTGAGGAGTTTGAGACCAGCTTGGCCGACATGGTGAAACCCTGTCACTACTAAAAAAAAAATACAAAAATTAGCTGGGTGTGGTGGTGTGCACCTGTAATCCCAGTTACTTGGGAAGCTGAGGCAGGAGAATTGCTTGAACCTGGGAGACGGAGGTTGTAGTCAGCCAAAGCTGCACCCTTGCACTCCAGCCTGGACAACAGATTGAGACTCTGTCTCAAAAAAAAAAAAAAAAAGAAAGGCCCACCACTAAATCAATTTAAGTTCAAAGATAAGTTAATCAAGGAAAAAAAAGTTAATCAAGAGAAAAATCAGACTAAACAGGTTAAGTAACTTTCTCAAAGCTATACAAAAAGCAAATACTGGTCTTCTGACTTTCAATTCACTGCCTTCTCTCTATAATATGCCTACTACTTTTTCAAGTACTCTTCCATTTTTAATGAAAATGTTATTTTAAGGGACAAGAAATTACGTAAGTGACAACAGGGGTATTTTTCAGTGAATGCTGACAGCTGTGAAAGTCTTAATCTTTCTTCCCCAATACCCTCCTATCATTAACAGCACATGACCACTCTTGCAACAGCAGGACTGAAGTTTTTCTTCCAAGTGGTATTGTTGCAACTCTCTGGGGTACTCTCCTTTATCATCTCCCTCCCTTTAAAAAAATACTGCCAATCCTTTCCTCCAACAACTCACCAAATAAGAGTTTTTCAAATCATTTTATCTTTAATAATCTTGTAGTACTTTAAAATATGACAAAAAAAAGTCAAATGTGTTCCCTTTGTGGGTAATGCCACCATGATTGCCTCACACAAGCATGATCAATCACCACGAGAGACTGGATGCCAAAGAGTATGGCTGGCAAAAAGGCATCAGGGCTCACAGACTGAAGAGTTTGGTTATGGAGTGTCCGAGGGGTAACAGGCGGCAGAAGAGACATCAGTTTAAGGGACCTTCAGAGGACAGGGCGCGGTTGCTGGGTCATGAGCACCTTGAAGCGTTTTTTGATGGTGATTCGGTGTCGAGAGTATTTGTCATCTGGGGAGAACCGAGCAGGATGGGCTGAGCAGGTCTGTTGTCCCATCGGGTCAAATTTCTGCTCCAGGAACACAGAATGTATGTCAGTACAGACGTGATGAAATGGGATGGGGCCAGCGCGAAATAGGGCAAACATGAAAATACAAGACGCAATGGTCAGCTCAAAAAATTGTACAAATAAATAGAGAAATATAAAATTTAAAAAGGCCGAGCACAGTGACTCACGCCTGTAATCCCGGCATTTTGGGAGCTCGAGGCGGGAGGATGGCTTGAGGTCAGAAGTTTGAGACCAGCCTGGGCAATATGGCGAAACCTCGTCTCTACAACAAACAAACAAACAAAACCAACCAACCAAACAAAAAACCCCCAAACCAAAAATTAGCCAGGTGTGGTGGCGCACGCCTGTAATCTCAGCTACTCGGGAGGCTGAGACAGGAGGATTGTTTGAGCCCAGGAGGCGGCGGCTGCAGTGAGCCGAGACCGCGCCACTGCACTACAGCCTAGGCAACAAAGCGAGTCCTTGTCATTTAAAAAAAAAAAAAAAAAAAAAGGAAAAGTGAGTGCAATGGCGCTATCCTGGCTCACTGCAACCTCTGCCTCCCGCGTTTAAGCGATTCTCCTGTCTCGGCCTCCCGAGTAGCTGGGATAACAGGCGCACATCGCCATGCCTGGCTAATTTTTTGTATTTTAGTAGAAACGGAGTTTCACCGTGTTGCCCAGAATGGTCTCGAACTCCTGAGCTAAGGCAATCCACCCGCCTTGGCCTCCCGAAGTGCTAGGATTACAGGCGTGAGCCACTGCGCCCGGCCAAAACTTTTTTTTTTTTTTAATTAAAAAATTAGTCGCGCGCTCCCGGTTCTTCCCCACCTCGGTTCTGGACTTTCTGGTTTCCCGCACCCAGCTAGGTAACTCCGTGTATGGCCTCACCCACTCCTCCCATCTACATTTCTCGCCATGCCTATTTACACCCTGTTTTCTCTCCTCACCTTCAGCGTATAGACTCGATCTCCCTGCTCGTTGAGGTAATACTGGAGAAACATGATCGCTCATAAGCCAGCGGTCCCAATTCGGTCCACCGCTCCGTCTGCAGTGGTCCGCCCGACCGTGTCACGTGTTCGTCAATTTCCTTCCTGCATAACCGGAAGTCTCTCTCCGAGCTCTCCGGAAAATGTAATCAATTTTTGCCTTATTTTCAGCTAGCCAGAAGGGGGCGCACGAGAGCAGGGCTTGGCTTGGGGCCCCACTTGCAACTTTGCAGGCTAAAACACGTGGAGTGTGCCTACTGTGTGCTAGGTACACGGCATTAGAGGGGGGTAGGGATGGATGTGGATAGAATATTGACGTATAGAAGCCTGTCTTTGTCTCAAGATACACACCCATTTCAGGAGCAGTGAGTTTTCAGTGCCTGAAGAAACAAGGGCTCCAGGATTTAGAGCCCCTTTACCCTAAGGAAGAAAGAAGAGGTTTTCTTCCCTCCCCTCTTTTACATCCAGTTCCCCTGCTCCATTTCAAAGCGTTGGCGGTAAAGAATGCATGTTGAGTATCAATATTCCTTAAAGCGAAAAGAGCGTAAAGTTATTTTATGAAACTGGTGAAGCATGTTTCAGCGGTCGAACCAAGATTTAAAGTTAGGTCCCTGCCGCAAATTCAGCGCTCTTTCTTATGGTGGTGAGTAGCTAATAATAGCGTAATAAAGTGCACCTTCTAGGAGTTTTTACAATTTTTAAAAGAATGTAGAAGTTCTCCTTATAAGACTCTCGTTTAAAGAAATGAAAATGAGAACCAAAATATCATTACAAAGATCATCATTCCGCCATTATTTATGACAAAAGCATTGGAATATATATTAATTGTGTAACCAGAAAAACCTGCACTGTTGTTTTTTTTTAAGAATATGGTTTGGCGGGGCGCGGTGGCTCACGCCTGTAATCCCAACACTGGGAGGCTGAGGCAGGCGGATTACAAGGTCAAGAGTTCGAGACCAGCCTGGCCAATCTGGCGAAACCCCGTCTCTACTAAAAATACAAAAAAATTAGCCGGGCGTGGTGGTGGGCGCCTGTAGTCCCAGCTACTTCAGAGGCTGAGGCAGGAGAATCACTTGAGCCGGGGAGGCAGAGGTTGCAGCGAGCTGAGATAGCACCACTACACTCTTGCCTGGGTGACAGAGTGACACTCTGTCTCAAAGAAAAAAAAAAAATAGGCCGGGCGCGGTGGCTCACGCTTGTAATCCCAGTACTTTGGGAGGCCGAGGCGGGCGGATCATGAGGTCAGGCGATCGAGACCACAGTGAAACCCCGTCTCTACTAAAAATACAAAAAATTAGCCGGGCGCGGTGGTGGGCGCCTGTAGTCCCAGCTACTCAGAGAGGCTGAGGCAGGAGAATGGCATGAACCCGGGAGGCGGAGCTTGCAGTGAGCCGAGATTGTGCCACTGCACTCCAGCCTGGGTGACAGAGCAAGACTCCGTCTCAAAAAAAAAAAAAAAAAGAAAAAAAAATATGGTTTGTGGCTGGGCGCGGTGGCTCACGCCTGTAATCCCTGCACTTTGGGAGGCTGAGACGGGTGGATCACAAGGTCAGGAGTTCAAGACCAGCCTGGCCAATATGGGGAAACCCCCAAAAATACAAAAATTAGTGGGGCGTGGTGGCGGGCACCTGTAGTCCCAGCTACTTGGGAGGCTGAGGCAAGAGAATCACTTGAACCCAGGAGGCGAAGGTTGCAGTGAGCCAAGATCACGCCACTGCACTCCAGCCTGGGCGACAGAGCAAGATCCTGTCTCAAAAAAAAAAAAAAGAATATGGTTTGTATTTACTTGTAGTTGCATAAAAAAATCTCTGCATGTATTCACAAGAAACAGATGATACTGGTTTCCTCCGGGATAGAGAACTTAGTTCCAGGAGAAAGGGGTAAGGGGTGGGAGGCAGGCTTATTGCTATGTATTTTATTATGCAGTTTGATTTTTGAACCTTGCTAATGTATTACCTGTTAAAAACTTTTTAAAGGCCGGGCACGGTGGCTCACGCCTAGTAATCCCAGCACTTTGGGAGGCTGAGGCGGGCAGATCATGAGGTCAGGAGATCGAGACTATCCTGGCTAACACAGTGAAACCCCGTCTCTACTAAAAATACAAAAAATTAGCCGGGCGTGGTGGTGGGTGCCTGTAGTCCCAGCTACTCAGGAGGGTGAGGCAGGACAATGGCATGAACCCGGAAGGCGGAGCTTGCAGTTAGAAGAGATCACTCCACTGCACTACAGCCTGGGTGACAGCGAGACTCCATTTAAAAAAAAAAAAATTTAAATCTAAGTAGTTAATTTTGTTAGAAAGGAAAATGATGATTTCAGCCTTCAGGTCTTATTAATGAAATACTCTTTAGAAAAGAGAAAAGATATCTCAGAGGAAGCAAGAAAGATGCCATGAACCCCAGGGAAGGCCTTTTGGGGGAAATCCACGTTTGCATGAAGCTGTGGCTGTAAAGGATGGTCTGGGAGTTACTAGCCTGAAATAGTTGCCAGGAACCTTAGCAGATAAATTTTATTTTTAAAATTTAAACCAAAATAATTTAACAAAAAGAAGGACTTTCTACTTTTGAAATTTTAAACTGCATGGCAGCTTTTTTATTTAGTGAGGCTTTTCAGCAAAGGGTAAGGCGTCTGTGGAGTACAGAGCCTATGTTTCCTTTCCAAGGAAATGATGTGCACACAGCAATTGAGCACCTTGGATCATCTGACAATTCTAATTTTAAACTTTAGTTCCCATGATCCTTAAGCGTATAGACCAATGTACTCTGAATTTAGTTCAGAAAATATAGCCATCATTGAATTAAGTCAGGGGTCTACCATCAACCTGCTGTTAATAGGAAGTCAGTTACAGAACTGGCTGGGATGGAAGGACACAAAATGAGATATGTTGGTGAAGAATCGAAGTCTAGTGAACTAAACGGTAAAACTGTAATGTGTTGGGAATCTGAGAAAGAATTTACAAATAGCCCTAAAGAGGCGAACATCAATTGTGTTGCCAAACTGTAGTTTGAAGGGAATTCCTGGTTTTTGCATACTTACTAGAACCCTTCATGGAATATCTGTCCCCACCCTCACCCCACTTTTCCCTCTCCCCTCCCCCACAGCAGAATGCCTTGAGTTCCATATTCTAGTTCTGTGTGATCTGATCTTTACCTTCCCTTCCTTGGATCCCTGTGCACCTACTGGAACCAGGTTACTCTGGGTCCTGGACCTGACTGCCTCATTCTGGAGGCTTCCAGACAGCCACAGTTAGTGCCCAAACCTGAGAGGATGGCTTCAGATGGAGGTAAGTCTGCCGGTGGTGAGGATGATTTCTGGTACCTGCTCATATCCTTTGAAACAAGCTCTTTGGGCTGACCTAAAGGAATGTGAGGTGCTACACCCCATCAAGGGTATCACACTTGGGGAGGCTGGGGAAGGAGATTGTACCATTAAGACTAGGGGCTGGGGAAGGAAGAGGACTTCCTTAAGGGCAGATCAAGGTGTCTCTGAGGACACATGCTGAGTATAGAGAATGGATGGCAATTAGCAACTTGATTCTCTTGAACAGGGGACACTTCAGCATGTGTTTTTGTGGTGGGAGAGAGGATCAGAGGTATGTGTCTTGGGACTGGCACAGAGAGGTTTCAAGGGGGAAGGCCCAAGTTCATCTGTCTTTTTTAGGCAACTGGAGCCCGTTCTAGGATTTTGCCATGCTTGAGCTTATGAGGGGAAGGGGATGTGGAGGATGGAGGATGGGAGGGTAAGGTGGGAAAGACCTTAGTGGGAAAAGATAATCTGTAGTTATCTGTCGCAGAGAAATGCCTTCCTGAAAACTAGGCTGGAATGTATTATAAACTGCCTCTGCTCGGGCTGGGCGCAGTGGCTCACGCCTGTAATCCCAGCATTTTGAGAGGCTGAGGAGGGCGAATCACCTGAGGTCAGGAGTTCGAGACCAGCCTAACCAACATGGAGAAACCCCATCTCTATTAAAAATACAAAAAAAGAAAAAAAAAAATTAGCTGGGCATGGTGGCGCATGCCTGTAATCTCAGCTATTCGGGAGGCTGAGGCAGGAGAATCGCTTGAATCTGGGAGGCGGAGGTTGTGGTGAGCCAAGATCGCGCCATTGCACTCCAGCCTGGGCAACAAGAGCGAAACTCAGTTTCAAAAAAAACAAAAAAAACCCAACAAAACAAAACACAAAAAATAACTGCCTCTGCTCAGAGCCTCACGGCTCCTTCCAGACCTAGGGGTGGCTTTGCTTTGAGTTCAGGAAGCAGTTTTTCCTGATTCATCTGGGCCTGGGAGGTGGGTCTTGACAGCCAGGATGAGAGCTCGGGCTTCACTGAGATGCTCTTAGTTTTTCTTCCTTTTATGGATCTCAGGCCTTCAGGCCCCTTTCATTGTGTTCTGTACTCAGCGGCATACCCTCAGCCCTCTGCTCTGTGGCTGAAATGAGTTTGAATCTGAGTTTGCTTATGTTCCATGGTCAGAATGCAGAAGTTGAGTGTTGTTAGTTTGCCAGTGGAATATTTTTTGTAAGGGGGAGGAGATTTAAGCAGGTTATATTCTACTTCTTTTTTTTTTTTTTTTGAGATGGAGTCTCACTGTGTCGCTTATGCTGGAGTGCAGTGGTGTGATGTTAGCTCACTGCAACCTCTGCCTCCAGGGTTCGAGCGATTCTCTTTCCTCAGCCTCCTGAGCAGCTGGGATACAGGCGCCCACCACCACACCCAGCTAATTTTTGTATTTTTAGTAGCGATGGGGTTTCACCATGTTGGCCAGGCTGGTCTCCAACTCCTGACCTCAAGGGCCTGTAATCTCAGCACTTTGGGAGGCCGAGGGAGGTGGATCACTTGAGGTCAGGAGTTCGAGACCAGCCTGGCCAACATGGTGAAACCCCGTCTCTACTAAAAATACAAAAATCAGCTGGGCATGGTGGCACCCGCCTGTAATCCCAGCTACTCGGGAGGCTGAGGCAGGAGAATCGCTTGAACCCAGGAGGCCGCAGAGGTTACAGTTAGCTGAAATTGTGCCACTGCTCTCCAGCCTAGGTGACAGAGACTCTGCCTCGGAAAAAAGAAAAAAAAAAGTCCTAGGAGACACAGGTTCTGATTAATTAAATACACATTTGTATACTTATCCTTGGTCTTTTTGACTAGAGTCCACATAGCCCCTCCTCAGCTGGAACTGTGACAATGAAGGACTATGTTGTCCTTTCCTTAGCACCTAGCTCAGTGCCTTGTTCCTAGTGAGCCCTACATTTCTGATGTTAGGAGCTCCAGGTAGAAGGACCACAGATAGTCTGCATCGCCAAACACGTCCAGCAGTTACTTAAAGATCTGGAAACTTCTCTCCCCACACCGCCCTCCCCTCACTCATTTCCTTGTCCTTATCTAATCCTCTCTAATTATTACTGGCTGTTATACAACAACATTTCTGGGAACCAAACATCCAATCCCCGTATCCTCTCCTGGGAACAGTACTTCTTTTTTTTTTTGAGACGGAGTCTCGCTCTTTCACCCAGGCTGGAGTGCAGTGGCGCGATCTCGGCTCACTGCAGGCTCTGCCCCCCGGGGTTCACGCCATTCTCCTGCCTCAGCCTCCCGCGTAGCTGGGACTACAGGCGCCTGCCACCTCGCCCGGCTAATTTTTTGTATTTTTAGTAGAGACGGGGTTTCACCGCGTTAGCCAGGATGGTCTCGATCTCCTGACCTTGTGATCCGCCCGCCTCGGCCTCCCAAAGTGCTGGGATTACAGGCGTGAGCCACCGCGCCCGGCTGGGAACAGTACTTCTGTGAGTGGTGGCAGAGGCCACAGAGCAGCTGGGAGAAAGCAGGGTTCAGGTGGTTTGAATCTTTTGTTTGGAATAGGTGAGCATAGGAGATGTACATGTAATGCTGAGTGGAATGTGTTTCGGGATATCTGAGCTTCATGGGTCCTAGAGTCACTGCTCCTGCTTGTAGATTGAATCTTTCTTCTGTTTTAGGTTAAGAGAGATTTATAAGAAGCAACAGGAAAAGGAAAAGGAGGAGGGAATGAGCCAATAATATTTTTGAAAGTGCCTCCTTCTCAAAGTCCTTGTGGATGCCTCGAGAGGGGCTGGAACTTACCGTGGACTAGTTCCCTTACTGCACTGAGCCTGCTGTGGGCTGTTTTCCCTGCAGATCAGGTGTCAACCCAATTCTGTATCTTAGTAAACAGCCTATGGAGAGGCTGGAGAGGTCTGCCAGGAATTTTCTTAGAGAAGCACTTAGGGGGCCGGGCGCAGTGGCTCACGCCTGTAATCCCAACACTTTAGGAGGCCGAGGCGGGTGGATTACCTGAGGTCAGGTTTTCGAGACCAGCCGGGCCAACATGGCGTAAACCCCGTATCTACTAAAACTGCAAAAATTAGCTGGATGTGGTGGTTTGCGCCTGTAATCCCAGCTACTTGGGGGGCTGAGGCAGGAGAATCACTTGGACTCAGGAGGCGGAGGTTGCAGTGAGCTAAGATCGTGCTACTGCACTCCAGAATGGGCCACAGAGCAAGACTCCATCTAAAAAAAAAAATAATAATAAAGCAGCACGTAGAGGTGGGCTTGTCTCTTCTTGGCAGATAGGGGTCTGTGTGTCTTGTTGAAAAAGAAGCAACTTCTTTAATGCAGTCCTCAACGAGAAGTAAGATCAAAATCACTTGGGGGACATTTGCAAACTACGCAAGTTCCCCATCCATATCCCCTCTTTCACCTGTTGAGAATCTGTGCTTTGAGTCTTCGCGTCTAAAGAGGAACTCAGATAGGGTGTGGCGGCTCACACCTGTTATCTCTGCACTTTGGAAGGCTGAGGCAGGAGGATCACTTGAGGCCAGGAGTCTGAGCCTAGCCTAGGCAACATAGCGAGACCCCATCTCTACAATTTTTTTTTTTTTTGAGACAGAGTTTTCCTTTGTCATCCAGGCTGGAGTGCAGAGGTACAATCTCAGCTCACTGCAGCCTCAACTTCTTGGGCTCAAGAGATCCTCCCACCCCAGCCCCCCAAGTAGTTGGGACTACAGGTGCATGCCACTGCACCTGGCTTATTTTTGTATTTTTAGTAGAGACAGGGTTTTGTCATGTTGTCCAGGCTGGTCTCAAACTCCTGGACTCAAGCAATCCTTCCACCTTGGCCTCCCAAACTGCTGGGATTACAGACGTGAGCCACTGTGCCTGGCCTCTACAAAAAATTTTAAAAATAAAGGAGGAATTCGCCTGTAATCCCAGCACTTTGGCAGGCTGAGGCAGGCGGATCACGAGGTCAGGAGATCGAGACCATCCTGGCTAACACGGTGAAACCCCATCTCTATTAAAAATACAAAAAATTAGCCGGGTGTGGTGGTGGGCGTCTGTAGTCCCAGCTACTCGGGAGGCTGAGGCAGGAGAATGGCGTGAACCCGGGAGGCGGAGATTGTAGTGAGCCGAGATTGTGCCACTGTACTCCAGCCTGGGCGACAGAGCGAGACTCCATCGCAAAAAATAAAAATAAAAATAAACGGATCACGAGGTCAGGAGATCGAGACCACGA
Source organism: Hylobates moloch (assembly GCF_009828535.3). NCBI lineage: Eukaryota > Metazoa > Chordata > Mammalia > Primates > Hylobatidae > Hylobates > Hylobates moloch. Next base: position 79,859,069 of record NW_026652289.1, on the reverse strand, counting down.
TGAAACCCTGTCTCTACTAAAAATACAAAAAAATTAGCCGGGCGTGGTGGCGGGCGCCTGTAGTCCCAGCTACTCGGAGAGGCTGAGGCAGGAGAATGGCGTGAACCCGGGAGGCGGAGCTTGCAGTGAGCCGAGACTGCGCCACTGCACTCCAGCCTGGGCGACAGAGCGAGACTCCGTCTCAAAAAAAAAAAATAAAATTAAAAAAAAAAAAATTTAAAATTAAAAATGGGGAATTCAGATGGCTAACTCTGGTCTTCTTTTCTCCTACTCTATTTCTTCTCTTTCTTTGTCTCAACAGCATCTGCATTGCTGGGACTGGATATGAGCATGAAACCTAGTGCCGCCCCGTCTCCATCCCCTGCACTTCCCTTTCTCCCACCAACTTCTGGCCCACGAGACCACCCACCCGGGGAGCCACCTCCACAGCCCATCATGCCTTCAGTATTCTCTGCAGACAACCCTCTGATGCTCTCTGCTTTCCCCAGCTCACTGTTGGTGACAGGGGACGGGGGCCCTTGCCTCAGTGGGGCTGGGGCTGGCAAGGTCATTGTCAAAGTCAAGACAAAAGGGGGATCAGCTGAGCCCTCTCAAACTCAGAACTTTATCCTTACTCAGACTGCCCTCAATTCGATTTCCCCGGGCACTCCCTGTGGGGGCCTTGAGGGTCCTGCACCTCCATTTGTGACAGCATCTAATGTGAAGACCATTCTGCCCTCTAAGGTTGTTGGTGTCAGCCAGGAGGGCCCTCCAGGCCTTCCGCCTCAGGCTCCACCACCAGTTGCTCAGCTGGTCCCCACTGTGCCGCTGGAAAAAGCTTGGCCAGGGCTACATGGAACAACCGGGGAAGGAGGTCCTGCAGCCACTCTATCCAAGCCTTCACTAGGTGACAGCTCCAAAATTTCCAAGGACGTTTATGAGAACTTCCGTCGATGGCAGCGTTACAAAGCCTTGGCCCAGAGGCACCTATCCCAGAGTCCTGACACAGAAGCTCTTTCCTGTTTTCTTATGTAAGTGGGGATACCTGAGATTAATTATTCTAGGGCTTTTAAATAAGGAGAACTTTGGAGTGAACGGAGTAGTTTAGGCTATTTAGGAATACTCGAGGGAAGGTCATGAGGGCAATGGAGATGCTCTGAGAACGAAAAACGTATTAATAATAATAATCAGCCTCTTAACCCACTTCCTGGTTTATAACAACCTTTCAGGTGTCTTATCTTAAGTGATCCTCCCAGCACTGTGAGTTCAGGCAAGCCTTCCTCTGGCAATCTTCATTTACAGATAAGAAGACTGAAACCAAGGACCAGTGATGGAACTTAGGTCTCTCACTCTAAGTGCCAGAGTCCTCCCCCTGTTCTATTTTACTACCTTTTGACATTGAGTCAGAACTATCCAAACTAGCCAGGATGAGTGCTGGACCCTGACTCAGGGCCCTGGGTGGCATGGGGGACAGTGTGTGCTGCTCCCTCTACTCATTTTATTCAGGAGAATTCACGTTGAAATAGGGTGGTGGGTAGAGCTTGCTTAGTGGTCAAGGGCATGGGCTCTACCACTCACTAGATTTGTGATCCTGGGCAGGACATTTAACATCTTTGCCCTCAGTTTTCTCAGTTAAAAAGGGGGATAACTATACCTAATTCACAGAGTTGCTGAGAAGATTAAATGGGTTAATATACGTGAAGTCCTTGGCACAGAGAATGTTTCATTAAGTGTCAACTATTTTATTATTATCATAAAAAGGCAATCTAGAAGAGGAAAAGAACTCGCAAAAGGTCAAAAGGTCCTTGCTTAAGAGCGAGTGTGTGTTTAGCCAAGGAGCCCGGGGTCCTAGGCTGTTTTGTTTACAGAACAGTCATTCCTCAGCTGGGGAATAGTCTTCCCTTCCCACCCAGACCCACTGTCCCTCTCAACTGCCCTGTGCCCTCAGCATTTTGTGTAAGCCGCTATATAACATATACCACATTTTATTGCTTTAAACAAATGTACATGGTGCTCTTCCAGTGGCTGAACTCCTAAAGGAATCTCCCCCTCTACCCCAAACTTGGAGCAAATGAATCAAGATGTTCCCCCAAAGTCCTAGATGTACAGCATCTTCAGACTCCCTGCTTTCTCAAGGCAGATCTGAGTTCGCTCTTGGAGGCTAGCAGGCTAAATTTCGAAATCTTGAACCACTGTGGGCTCTCAAGGTTTGCATGGGATCCATTTGCTTTGGGTCCTGGCCTGCTTGTGCTTCACACTCACGGGCTCTGGGCAGGGTCTGCCACAAAAGGCAGTCCAGACCACTGCAACATGGGAAGCTCCTAAAATGCTCAGCTGTGGGATCCCGGGGAGCTGCAATTTGGTTATAACGAGCTTCCCCAAGCGATTCTGATGCACAATAATGTCTGAGGACTCCAAGGGAGTCAGAGAGACAAAAATGAAGCCCTTGCTTTAGGCTGGGCTGTTGATTTCTTCTGGATTAGAAAGGGCTCAAGGGCCCTCTAGAAGTGGGGGTCTAGCATTGGCATTTGACTGTTGGGGGTATCTGGAAACAGACTGAAAAACCAATAAATAAAAACACCACATGACCTTTAATTAGAGATTCCTTTGGGTTAGCAAATGCCTTTAAAGAAAAAATGCAAGAGCCTTTGGACAAGGTTAAACATACTTTATAGCAAATCCCATTCATTTAATAACACGAGTCCTCCCTTTCTAATAATTAATTGAGGATGGCACTGTGAGAATTAGGGGTGGTAGTTGCCGTTGGTTTTAAAAGGTGGGGAGAAGAATTGTCTGTTTGATTTTATATTAGTTGTAAATTTCAACAGGAAGAGGGGCGAGTATGGTAAATGAATGGACGGGAGGCTGAGCGTCTGTAAGTCTAATCAGAAGTGGGACATGACAGGGCCTGAGGGGCACAATAGATTTGATGAGGGGCACAATAGATTTGATGAGGGGCAGGGGATGTGTTATTGAGGCAGGTGTCAGGGCAGGTGGATGGGAGCACACTTTTAGAATGTGACTGACCCAATGGGGGTTTTAGCCCAGTGCTTCGTTCCCTGGCCCGGCTGAAGCCCACTATGACCCTGGAGGAGGGACTGCCATTGGCTGTGCAGGAGTGGGAGCACACCAGCAACTTTGACCGGATGATCTTTTATGAGATGGCAGAAAGGTGAGTTCGATGAACCCTCATTCTCCTGAGGGAGGCTGTGTGGCTGAGAGCAGTAGGGGCAGCGGAGAGGCTCGTGTGGGGGTGATTATCAAAAGCCATGTTAGGACGGGGCGTGGTGGCTCACGCCTGTAATCCCACCACTTTGGGAGGCCGAGGTGGGTGGATCACCTGAGGTCAGGAGTTCGAGAACAGCCTGGCTAACATGCTGAAACCCCGTCTCTACTAAAAAAAAAAAAATACAAAAATTAGCCAGGCACGGTGGCACGTGCCTGTAGTCCCAGCTACTCGGGAGGCTGAGGCAGGAGAATCGCTTGAACCCGGGAGGTGGAGGTTTCCGTGAGCTGAGATCACGCCACTGCACTCCAGCATGGGTGACAGAGCAAAACTCCGTTTCAAAAAAAAAAAAAAAAAAAAAGGGATGTTAGGCTAGGTGTGTGCTTGTAGTCCCAGCTACTCCAGAGGCTAAGGTGGGAGGATAGTAGTTTGGGTCCAGTAGTTCAAGACCAGCCTGGACAACATAGCGAGACCTCATCTCAAAAAAAAAAAAGAAAGAAGAAAAGCGAGGGGAGGAGGGGTGTACACTAGGATGGCGGTTTCCTGGATCCTTGCTTCTTCCTCCACCACCTTGACTGTTGGGTTTTTCTATCCTATTTCTTCTTGAAAGCTCCCCCCTCACCAGATCCTGAATCTGTATAGGAACCTGGATATTGTAGGTCTTAGGATGGGATTGGACCCCATTAGGTATAGAAATTTCATGCTGAAGGAACCTAGCAATGAGGAGGTATGCTCTACCAGCAGGTTCTTTTCTCTTCTCACTGACTTGGTAGCAAGTGGCTATTGATACAGAACTTCAGGACCACTCCTCCATTGGAAATAGTGGCACAGAAAATCCCTTTCTGCCTTTATCCCAGGGAGGGGCTGGTTCTGGAAGAGCCGGGGAAAGCCAGTGTCCTGGATGCCCAAAGTTGTCTCCTGGCTCTTATTCTATTTCTCTATAATATCTTTGATTAAAAAAAAAAAAAAGGCTGGGCGTGGTGGCTGCCACCTGTAATCCCAGCACTTTGGGAGGCTGAGGCAGGCGGATCACCTGAGATCGGGAGTTCGAGACCAGCCTGACTAACATGGAGAAACCCCATCTCTACTAAAAATACAAAATTAGCCAGGCATGGTAGCGCATGCCTGTAATCCCAGCTACTCAGGAGGCTGAGGCAGGAGAATCGCTTGAACCCAGGAAGCGGAGGTTGCTGTGAGCCGAAATTGTGCCATTGCACTCCAGCCTCGGCAACAAGAGCGAAACTCTGTCTCAAATAAAAAAAAGAAAGGAAAAACTCAGAAAAATGAATGAATTTTTCCAAGCTTAGCTTCCACTTACTCCCTTCCAAAACCTTTTGGACCCATGCTTCCTAGACTTACCTTTCCAAGAATCCCATCCCAGTCTCAGGACTCTGGGATCTCACATTGTTTCCTGGTAGGAACTGCCTTGAATTCTTTGTGGTTGTAGGCAGGGGCAAATGAGGTCTTGAGGAGGATCCCACTGTGAGATTCCCACCAGGCTGTTGCATAGGCCTGATTAAATTAAACAAGCCTATATTAAGCACTGCTGTGTACAATCGATGAAGCTGGGTGAGATAGGTATGGAAAAGAAGTGAGGCCGGGCACATTGGCTCACACCTGTAATCCCAGCATTTTGGGAGGGTGAGGCGGGCGGATCATGAAGTCAGGAGATCGAGACCATCCTGGCTAACAAAACCCCTTCTCTACTAAAAATACAAAAAAAAAAAAAAAAAACCAGGCGTGGTGGCACGCACCTGTAGTCCCAGCTACTCAGGAGACTGAGGCAGGAGAATCACTTGAACCTGGGAGGCAGAGGTTGCAGTGAGCTGAGATTGGGCCACTGCACTTCATCCTGGGCGACAGAGTGAGACTCTGTCTCAAAAACAAAAACAAAAACAAAAGCAAGTAGTGAAAGTCCTGGCTCTGTCCAAGAGAAGTTTACAAGCTCTAGATCATTCTTAACTTTTTTTTTTTTTTTTTGAGACAAAGTCTCACACTGTTGCCAGGGCTGGAGTGCAATGGCATGATCTCGGCTCACTGCAACCTCTGCCTCCTGGGTTCAAGTGATTCTCCTAAGCCTCCCGAGTAGCTGGGATTATAGGCGCCCACCACCACATGAGGCTGATTTTGTGTATTTTTAGTAGAGACGGGGTTTCACTATGTTGGCCAGGCTGGTCTCGAACTCCTGACCTCATGATCCACCCGCCTCGGCCTCCCAAAGTGCCGGGGTTACAGGTGTGAGCCACTGCGCCTGGCCTCATTCTTTACTTTTTAAAAATTTTCTTGAGGCAGGATCTCACTCTGTTGCCCAGGCTGGAGTGCAGTGACAGTCATGGCTCACTGCAGCCTTCACCTCCTGAGCTCAAGCGATCCTCCCACCTCAGCCGCAAAATAGCTGTGACTAGACGCGTGTCACCACTGTTGGCTAATTTTTTTTGTATCTTTTGTAGAGATGGGTTTTTGCCATGTTACCCAGGTTGGTCTCAAACTCTTGGGCTCAAGCAGTCTGCCCACCTCAGCCTCCCAAAGTGTTGGGTTTATAGGCATGAGCCACCCCACCTGGCCATTCATTTTCTTAAGCTTCCTAAGTGATGACTATAGGGGAAGGAACTATGTGCTGAGCTCCTGAAGTTTCCCTGGAAATATAATTAAGCCACCTGTGACCACCCTCCTGGATGACATGACTTAGGCAGACTTTGCCCGCTTGAGAGCACTTCCTTTCTTAGCCATGCTTGGCTGTCGTCTGGATTTCTGATGGGTCTGGTCTCCTTCTTAGCATTGCCTATGCCTTTCTCACCCTCTGCAGGTTCATGGAGTTTGAGGCTGAGGAGATGCAGATTCAGAACACACAGCTGATGAGTGGGTCTCAGGGCCTGTCTCCTGCAACCCCTTTGAAACTTGATCCTCTAGGGCCCCTGGCCTCTGAGGTTTGCCAGCAGCCAGGTGAGGCTACCCAATTTTGACAGGAGCCGTGGGCCAAAGGCTCAAAGGGATGCATACAGAAGCCAGTCACAGATTAGAGAAGGCATGGCCCAGGCTCTGCCACTTTCCTTCTGGAGAGTGGCATTTGATATTCCAAACAGACCACCCCATAGGAGGCTGGGTTCTCAGGTTCCTTTTGCCCTGAACTAGGTATTGATCTTGGTGAAGTAAACTAACTACTCTCACCGAGACTCTAAATTCAGCACATAATACCTCATCTGCCTAAGAAATGGGGGCTGGATCAGGGGGTTTCTTGGAATTTCAGGGATTCCAAAATTCCTCATACAGTGATTCTTAGACCCTCTAGGTCCTAAATCTCCCATGGCTGGTGCTTTTTCAGGTTGGCCCAATCCAGCTTGGAACCATTTCAATGTACCCAGATTGCTGACCTTACAGAGCTGGGAGGCAGAAGCTGTAGTTTCTGTGCTACTTCCCATTCTCCTGCTCATCTCTTCCCTTAGTGTACATTCCGAAGAAGGCAGCCTCCAAGACACGGGCCCCCCGCCGGCGTCAGCGTAAAGCCCAGAGACCTCCTGTTCCTCAGGCACCCAAGGAAATCCCACCAGAAGCTGTGAAGGAGTATATTGACATCATGGAAGGGCTGGTGGGGACTCACTTGGCCACTGGGGAGTCAGATGGAAAAGAAGATGAAGAAGGGCAGCAGCAGGAGGAGGAAGGGATGTATCCAGATCCAGGTCTCCTGAGCTACATCAATGAGCTGTGTTCTCAGAAGGTCTTTGTCTCCAAGGTGAGCTGGGCCTGCACATCTGGTTTCTAGCAGATCCTTGGGGTGGGTACTCCCGGGAACTAATGCTCTGGGGTTTGTCCAGTGTAGTAGGACTTAGGTTTTATTCTATAACTGAGTAATGTGTGTGCATGCATCATCATGAGAATGTGTGTAGCCGGTGGTGGTCAGTTTACAATACCAGAGGGGTAAGAGGGGACAGTGGGGAGCTCATGGTTTCTTCTGTAAAGCCCCTTGTTTCACAGGTTACCTGCTTACAGACATATCGCTTTTCCTTCTGTTATCCAGGTGGAGGCTGTCATTCACCCTCAATTTCTGGCAGATCTGCTGTCCCCAGAAAAACAGAGAGATCCCTTGGCCTTAATTGAGGAGCTAGAGCAAGAAGAAGGACTCACTCTTGCCCAGGTAAAACTGGGGTATAGGAAATATGAGAAGAAGAAGCTTGCAAGATTTTATCTAACCCTACACTGTCATGGGTGATATGGCTCTAGAGATGAACAGCTTCAGGATTGGGCTTCAGGTGCAGAATGAGTACGTAGAAGGCTATGAAAACACAGGAAATGAGAATGTAAGGGCTCAAAGCATGGGAATAAGGCACAAGAAGGTGGGAAAGAGCTGCAGTATCTGTCTGCTACCATCGCTTAAACTACTTGCTTGCCTTCCTTGCCCTGCCCAAATACCATCTTGTGCCACCCACTCAGCCACCTCTTTCACAACCATGTATAGAACTGATTATTTGTCCATTTCTTCCAGCTGGCCCAGAAGCGACTCCTGGCCTTGGAAGAGGAGGAAGATGCAGAGGTGCCTCCAACTTACAGTGGAGCTCAGTTGGACTCAAGTCCTTCTGTTTCTGATGAGGATGAAGATGGGGATGGGCGGCTTCGGCCTTCACCTGGGCTTCAGGGGGCTGGGGGCGCCGTTTGCCTTGGGAAGATTTCTTCCTCAGGAAAAGAGGCAAGAGAAGTGCATGGTGGGCAGGAGCAAGCCCTAGGTAGCCCCAGAGGGAAGCACAGGGATGGGAACACTCTGCCATCCCGCAGCAGGTGGGACCTGCAGCCAGAACTTGCAGCTCCACAGGGAACTCCGGGACCCTTGGGTGTGGAGAGGAGAGGGTCTGAGAAGGTTATAAACCAGGTATCTCTACATCAGGATGGCCATCTAGGAGGCGCTGGGCCTCCTGGGCACTGCCTGGTGGCTGGTAGGACTTCAGAGTCTCTGCCCCTTTGTTGGCAGGAAGGCTTCCAGCCCGAGAGCACTCCCAGTTTGGATGGTGGACTTGCAGAGCTGGCTCCTCTGCAAGGACAAGGGTTAGAAAAGCAAGTCCTGGGATTGCAGAAAGGACAACAAACAGGAGGTCGTGGAGTGCTTCCTCAAGGGAAGGAGCCTTTAGCTGTGCCCCGGGAAGGCTCTTCAGGAGCCATGTGGGGAGATGACAGAGGTACCCCCATGGCTCAGAGTTATGATCAGAATCCTTCCCCTAGAGCAGCTGGGGAGAGGGACGAAGTCTGTCTCAGCCCAGGACTTTGGCTGAGCAGTGAGATGGATGCTGTAGGCTTGGAACTGCCCATACAAATAGAGGAGGTCATAGAGAGCTTTCAAGTTGAGGAGTGTGTAACTGAGTATCAGGAAGGCTGCCAGGAACTGGGATCCAGGGGCAACATTTCCTTGGGTCCTGGAGAAACCATAGTACCTGGGGATACAGAGAGCAGTGTGATTCCCCGTGGAGGCACAGTTGCGGCAGCTGCCCTAGAAAAGAGAAACTATTGCAGCTTGCCAGGACTTCTGAGGGCCAACAGCCCAACCTCGAGGTCCAAAGAAAATCAAGAACAGAGCCGTAAAACCATAGGGGATCCCAGTGATCTGTGGGCAGAAGGTTGCTTCCCATTGCAGGAAAGTGGTGGTTCCACACTGGTGTCTTCCAAAGAAACCCTTCCGCCCACATGCCAAGGCAATCTCCTTATCATGGGGACTGAGGATGCCCCCTCGTTGCCTGAAGCCAGCCAAGAGGCAGGGAGCAGAGGCAATTCCTTTTCTCCTCTGTTGGAAACCATAGAACCGGTCAACATACTAGATGTTAAAGATGACTGTGGCCTCCAACTAAGGGTCAGCGAGGACACCTGCCCACTGAATGTTAATTCTTATGACCCCCAAGGAGAAGGCAAGGTGGATCCTGATCTGTCCAAGCCCAAAAACCTTGCTCCTTTACAAGAGAGTCAGGAGTCTTTCACAACTGGGACTCCCAAAGCAACATCTTCTCACCAGGGTCTTGGAAGCACTTTCCCTAGATGGGGAACAAGGGATGCCATAGTTCTGAGAGAAACTTCTGTTAGTAAAACACGCAGGTCAGCAGACAGGGCCAAAGGAAAGGAGAAAAAGAAGAAGGAAGCAGAGGAAGAGGATGAGGAACTCTCCAACTTTGCTTACCTCTTGGCCTCTAAACTTAGCCTGTCACCAAGGGGGCATCCTCTCAGTCCTCACCATGCCTCAGGAGGTCAGGGCAGCCAGAGAGCATCCCACCTGCTCTCTGCTGGGGCAAAAGACCCCAGCAAACCTCCATATCCTGTTGCCAAGTCTGGGAAGCGAGCTCTAGCTGGAGGTCCAGCCCCTACTGAAAAGAGACCCCACTCAGGAGCTCAACTTGGGGTCCCCAGGGAGAAACCCCTAGCTCTGGGAGTAGTTCGACCCTCACGGCCTCGTAAAAGGCGGTGTGACAGTTTTGTTACGGGCAGAAGGAAGAAACGACGTCGTAGCCAGTAGGGAGCAGCCGGACCATCTGACCCCACTTGCCAGTCCCTAAAGGTGGGTACCCCAGAGTAGATTCCACCCCTGCTGCCCACCAGTGGAGAATCCCGATGTTGAATCTCATCCCAATGTTGTTTTGTTGTTCTGCAAAAGTGGCAAGCATGGAAAGAGAGGTCAGACTGGCTAGGCTGCAGGGGGAACTACCTTTGGAAGGAGCTATATAGAAAAAAAAAATGAATAAAGTGTTTTTGTTGGAACATGCTCTCAGAGTGCCCTTTTTCTGTACTCGTGTCTTTGCTGCTAGATAGGGTAAGATGCTATGAAGAAAGGCTGTAGGGGTGGTCTTAGATTCTACAAATCCATAAATCTTACCTTGTCTCCAGCCTTATCTTGACTCCCTGCAGCCTCCTCCTGGCAACAGACTGGCTCTCAGGCTGTGATAAGTCTCCAAACTGAGGAATCTCCAATGATCACTTTATACATCCCGTCTTCACAAGCCTGGACTTGGTGTCAGGAAGGCTTATCTGGGCATCTTATAATTATCTGCCTCCCTTTAAGTCTATAGATAGAACAGAAAGATGCTTTTCTACCTGTTAGATCTCTGAGATAGAGATCTAATTTTCTTTCTTCTTTTTTTGAGACAGGGTCTTGTTCTGTAGCCTAAGCTAGAGTGCAGTAGCCTAACAATGGCTCATTGCAGCCTCAACCTCCCGGGCTTAGACAATCCTCCCAGCTTAGCCTTCCAAGTAGCTGGGACTACAGGTGTGCACCAGCATGTCCAGGTAATTTTTCTATTTTTTTTTTGTAGAGGCGGGGTTTCACCATAGCATCCAGGCTGGTCTTGAACTCCTGAACTCAAGCCATCTGCCTGCCCCAACCTCCCCAAGTGCTGGGATTACAAGCATGAGCTACCATGCCCAGCCTAATTTTCTAATTGTCCATAATTGTGTCTCTAGGGGGCCTTGTTTTCTTCCTTGAAAAGAGGCTGAACACAAAGGACTTCAGTGTCTTTACTCATCTTGTGTCAGAGAAACCCTCCTGTGCGGCTGGTCTGACCTGCAGGGAGGAGGCTGGTTCCTTACTGACACAGCTCCTTGCTTCCACTAGAGGTGATAGAATCAAGTCTCAGTAGGATTATTAAATATGGAATGGTAGCAAGCTATTTTTTAATCTTTAATGAGGACAGAGCAAGAGGGAATGGGCTGAAAAGAGGTTCGAGAGGAAGTCTGTTAAAATGTACATATAGGAGATGACAGCAGGAGGGAGGATATGGAACCCCAGTATGATTTCTGTGCAGGAAAGAGCCCTGTCCAAAGAGGAAGATTCATCCAGCTATGGCCAAGAGGATGAACCTTGGAAACCTTTGGGATTTTCCAACAGGCGTCCTACAACCATTCATCCCTTTCCTTCCCAAGTAATGGTAACATCAGTGTGACTGGACTTCATTTTTTTTAATAGATATAGATATAGATTTATATTTATATATAAAATATTTTTTTACAAAAAAATCAACCAAACAAAAAATTAAAATCAACTTAAAAACAAACAAACAACAATAACAAAATTCAAACAGGAGCAGAGATGGGGCTGAGGCATAGGGGAGGCCCCTAGCGCCGCCCTGAGGAGGAGGGGGCGAGAGGCTGAGGCACTCAGTCTCCCTTCTGCTTGGGTGCTTGCACAGTCCCGTTGGCCAGAGCAGTGGGGCTGCCTGGGGATGAGGCATTTGGTGTCTGGGAGGTGCCTCGAGAGGTGTGTGGGGGGCGCAGGTAGGTGCTGAAGAGTTTCCCATAGAGTGGGTCATGGAGGGAGAAGTTCTGGAACTGACCTGGACAAATAAGAGATGGAGAAAAGTGAAAAGATCTAAGAACGAGAAGAGAATCTCCCTGCTTTTTTCTCAGAACTAAAACATCTTGTCCCTCTACTCTGTTTAACTTCTCAAATCCAGGTTTAGGTCCTCTCTTCCTTTCTAGCCTGTTCCTCCCAGCCTCACTTCTCATAGGTTCTGATCTCCAGCACTGGCCACTAACCCTTGTTCCCTCCCAGCCCAGTGCTTCCCTGGATGCTGATGGTGCCCCAAGTGCCCGTGTGGGGCTGAGAAGGCAGTGACTCACAGAGGGAGAGGCCTTGGCTGGATCCTGCCTGGCACAGCTCAGCATGCAAAGCTGTGGCAGCAGGGTGGGGTGAACCCAGCAGCAGGTGCAGGATGGTGCTGAAGCCGTCTTTGTACAGCAGGCGGTTGGGCCCCTCTGCTTGCTCTTCAGCAAAGAGCTTGGG
>NW_026652289.1:79806534-79846923 GCF_009828535.3 Hylobates moloch | reverse complement strand
GGAACTTGGTTAAAGCTTGAGAAGTACATGGCTTGCTAAGAATCTTGAGAAAATTACTCTAGAGAAGCTATAGGATTTTTTTTTTTGAGATGGAGTCTCGCTCTGTCGCCCAGGCTGGAGTGCAGTGGCGCAATCTCGGCTCACTGCAAGCTCCGCCTCCTGGGTTCAAGCCATTCTCCTGCCTCAGCCTCTCCGAGTAGCTGGGACTACAGGCGCCCGCCACCACGCCCGGCTAATTTTTTGTATTTTTAGTAGAGACGGGGTTTCACTGTGTTAGCCAGGATGGTCTCGATCTCCTGACCTCGTGATCTGCCCGCCTCGGCCTCCCAAAGTGCTGGGATTACAGGCATGAGCCACCGCGCCCGGCCGTGGTCTGCAGTTTTAGGCACTGTGGCACTAGGTTGGATACCAAGTGCTTAATATCTAGAAGCTACTGGAAACAGCATATCAAAATAGGCCTTCTGGAGTGGGGTGAGCATAGCCACTAAGCACCCCCCACCACCACTACCCCCCATTACCTCGAAGGCCAGACGAGTCAGCTCTTCCAGGCTCCTGCCCCCATCCAGAGCTGCTAGTGCAAGGGCCACATCTCGGAAGTCCACCAAACCCTTGGTATCCTGGTGTGAAAAAGAAACCAGGGCAATGCGGGGACCCTGCACCTCCCTTCCTGCTCTTTGGATTTTGACTCCTCCCTCTTCTCAGCAAATAATGGGGGTGATCCCTGTGACTGCTCCCCTCAGAACTGTGAGCCCCAAACTCTTTAGGATCCCTGGAATTTCTCTCAGGTCATAGGCTTTCTCAAGCTATACCAGGTCACCTGGTGACAAAGCCCTGCCATAAAGGGATCTCCTAGGAATGTAAGGGAATCCCTCAGGAATGCTGAAGCTACTATGAAGTTTCTGACCTGCCAGCGGAGGGCAGTCCTGGTCCCCAGGCTAGACAAACTGGTTCTCTCTGACTCAGCCTATGTAGAAGAACGGGTCCAACAGATTGAAAGGGGGCCATAGGCATAATTTCTTATGAAATACACAAGGAGGATGCCTGCTGTACCAGCTCCATGGGAGACCATGGCATTTGAATTTTTGTTTCTGCTCTGCCACAGGCCAAGTGGGGGAAGCTCTTTTCAGGGACAGTCCGCCTCAATCTAAGGAATCCAGACACCTGGTCACTCTGTCCCTTCAGAGGATGTTGAGGGTCACATTCTGCATCTCAGATCAAAAAGCTCCTTGGGACCACTGTTGGTTGTTCATAAGCATTAAGAATCTTTTAGGACTTTTGTAAGTTGACCGGGGAACTTGGTTAAAGCTTGAGAAGTACATGGCTTGCTAAGAATCTTGAGAAAATTACTCTAGAGAAGCTATAGGATTTTTTTTTTTGAGACGGAGTCTCGCTCTGTCGCCCAGGCTGGAGTGCAGTGGCGCAATCTCGGCTCACTGCAAGCTCTGCCTCCCGGGTTCACGCCATTCTCCTGCCTCAGCCTCTCCGAGTAGCTGGGACTACAGGCGCCCGCCACCACACCCGGCTAATTTTTTGTATTTTTAGTAGAGACGGGGTTTCACTGTGTTAGCCAGGATGGTCTCGATCTCCTGACCTCGTGATCTGCCCGCCTCGGCCTCCCAAAGTGCTGGGATTCCCCACCTCTGCCACTCTCTAAAGTGGTTTCAGAAATTTATAGTCCTCACTGATTATTTCTCCCTTGTTCCTCCTCATAATGATGATAACATTGCTTTTCAATGCACTGGATGCTTGATTAAAAAATGAATTTTCAGTGGATCTCAGGGGATGGCCATCTAACAACAGCTGTGAGAACATCCACTGAGGACTCCAAACTGTGAGTGACTGATACGGCCACTAGGAACATGTCAGCCTGGAGGGAAGCCTGGGTTCTGCTCTCTTCTTTGTTCCAGCTCCTTTACCTGCTGGAAGTAGCCAAAGGCACCAGCCACCGTCTGAGGATCAGAGAGCTGTAGCTGCCTGGCAAACTCTTCCTGGCTGATCATTCGACTCCGGCCTGGCTCTGCCCCAGCGTCCACATAGCCAGGTGACAGCCTACAATGGAATTGTTGAAGGCAAAGAGCTGTCTCAGTTTCCTTCTGGACACACCATCAGCAGGACTTCGGCCCCAGTACCAAGAGTTCTACCAGTAAAGCTTCAGCTGCTGTTTTTCTAAGATGTACTGACTCACAGTCCCTTGAGAGCCCTTCTTACTTTTTTCTTTTTTTTTTTTTTTTGACAGAGTCTTGCACTGCCACCCAGGCTGGAGTGCAGTGACACGATCTTGGCTCACTGCAACCTCCACCTCCCAGGTTCAAGCAATTCTCCTGCCTCAGCCTCCCAAGTAGTGGGGATTATAGGCATGCGCCACCAAACCCGGCGAATTTTGTATTTTTAGCACAGATGGGGTTTTGCCATGTTGGTCAGGCTGGTCTTGAACTCCTGACCTCAGGTGATCCACCCGCCTCGGCCTCCCAAAGTGCTGGGATTACAGGCATGAGCCACCACACCCGGCCCCTTCTTACTTTTTTCACCTGTGTTATTACATATCCTTCCATTTGTTCCCTGCTTCCTTTTATTCACTCCATTATCTTTCTTCCCAGTTTTTTTCATTTTTAAGATTTCCTTCTTCCTTCTCATTTCTCCCCTTCTTATTCTCTCGCTCTCTCTCTCTCTTTCTCTCTCTGTGACACTGCTCACACCCTCATTTTCAAGACCACTTACCCAGCCTTCCGAAGCACTTTTCCCAGTTCCCAGAGCTGTGGCTCCAACGCCACCTTCAGCCGGCCCACCACAATCACAGGTAAGCTCCCTACAAACTCACATTCGGTGGCTGGAATGCCCAGAGCCCTACAGGATGAAGAGGGATGGGATGGAGGGGAAGGAAGCAGAAGAAACTTCTGAGGGTTGGTTCCTGACCCTGGCCCGCTGACTGGAGTAGATCAGGCCCCTTTAAATCTCCCCGCCTCTATCTCAGCTGTTCAAGAGCCCTTCCCACTGCCTGCTCCTCGATCTTTGCCTGAAAACCTCGTCCCCTCCACCCCCCTGTGGTTCCTTTGCCCTGTGCAACTGCTCCAGGAAATAGTTTGTGGGGCACTCACTGTGCCATGACCCTCTGAACATTGTTGGCATAGAGGGTGGGGTCCCTGCTCTCCTCAGGGCTGGGGTGATACACAGGAAGGAACTGAAACACAGACACACACAATTCTTATCAGAACCTCAAAGTGAGGTATGACCACTCCCACCCTCTTTTCCCAAGGTTTCAGGAGTCTGAGATGTACATTCTCCCACCGCACCCACGGGAGCCATACCTCCACATCCACAACGCTGCAGGGCTGAGAGGCTGTGAGCCAGAGGACTTTGAGTCTAAGAGAAGAGAGATTTCGATACTCACCAATCTCTAACTATGGGCTCCTTCCCCGGCTCCCACACCCCACTCCCCTTCCCCAACCCAGGTGGGGAGTGGGAAAAGTTCTGCCCATTGATATAGGGACAGACTCCTAGCCATACAGTCAGGTGGGTGAATATGCAGTTGGGAGACACAAGGAAGGGCCAGAAACGCGGTAGGGAAAGAGAGCAGAGCTGCATGGATGTGCCAGAGGAAGAACTGTAGGCAAGAGGAGGTTTGAGTAATGGAAGAAAAAGGCAAGAGGCATGCCTGATGGTGATGGTTCTCAGGAAGGGATAATTGAGGGAGAAAATCACAGAAACATGGGAAAATAAATGCAAAGGAGCCATAATCACAGCAGGAACAATTTAGGTGGGATAGCTAATCTAAGCACAGCCAGATTATATGGGGACATCAGGGGGAAAGTGGTGTCTCCTCTAGAGTTCTCTCAGTCCTCAGATGAAGAAGGGCCATTCACCTTGTCTGGAGATTGGAAGATGGGCCAGGAATTCTCTGATGGACCCTGCTCCCCACCCTCACCCCAGGAATACCAGAACTCACACTCCAGGACCCCTCCATGCCCAGCTGGTGGTGTCCTATGGGAGAAACACAGGTGAGGGCATAAGAGCATTACTTTTCCCCCCTGGAACTGGCCAATCACCTTTGAACAGAGGGCCTGATCCCACCTCTGGTCACACCCCGCAGTGCACATCCCATCATAGCACCAACAGTTTTCACTTATTTCCATTTGGGGTGGATTTGTGCTCCCCCTTTCCACTCTTTCTTGGACTAAGACTCACCAGACTGTTGGGGTAGCGGATGAGGACAGGCTGCACAGGCACCCCTGCGATGAAGGCTCCTAAATCCCATTTCCACCCCCCACCCCCACAAGGCAGAGGTTAGTACACAGAAGTAGCTAGAGGGCACGAGGTATGGCAGTCAAATGAGATATGGCTTTGCTCCACTCATTGATACTTTTCTCTCTGACTCCTCGACTTGTCAGCATTAGCTAGGAGGTTCCCGGTCTCCCTTCCTCTCCCATCCCTCCCACCCTTCTACTTCTTGGGTTATTTCAGAGTCCCTCCCCAAATCTGGAACTTCCTTTTCCTACAGCTCACCACCCACTATCATTTTATTCACCTGGTTTGAACTTAAGCAAAGCCTTCTTGTTGGAACAGGTGCCCTCAGGAAAGAACAGCACCTGGGGGAAAAAAGAGTGGAATGAGGTGAAGAAGGCTGAAGAAGGCTGTGGAAAGAGGAAAGGGAAGCCTCTTCAGGCGCACATGGGAAGTGAGAAGATGGTCTTGAGACCCTTACCCACCTGCGGCCACTTGCCTCCTGAGGTGGCCCGCCTTCGGACCTCCTCCACCACTCTGCGTCGAGAAGCCGGGTCATGCCGGGATACTAGGATGGCTTGGTTGAATCGAAGAAGGGCTGGGGTTGGGAAGGATACAAAGAGGAATCACTTCATTCCAACCCAGGGGCAGTAACACCTGCAGCCTCCACTTCCTCAACAGCATGAGCAGTTTCTGTTATCTCTTTTGTTGTTGTTGTTGTTGTTTGAGACAGAGTTTTGCTCTTGTTGCCCAGGCTGGAGTGCAATGGCTGGATCTCAGCTCACCGCAACCTCCACCTCCTGGGTTCAAGCGATTCTCCTGCCTCAGCCTCTCCAGTAGCTGGGATTACAGGCATGGACCACCACGCCCGGCTAATTTTTTTTTCTTTTAAGCCCAGCTAATTTTTTTGTATTTTTAGTAGAGACAGGGTTTCTCCATATTGGTCAGGCTGGTCTTGAATTCCCGACCTCAGGTGATCCACCTGCCTTGGCCTCCCAACGTGCTGGGATTATAGGCGTGAGCCACCGTGCCTGGCCTGTTATCTCTTTGCCCTGGGACAATCCCTTTATAGTAGTTGTCCTTTTAGAGAACTGACCAGAACTGCCTCCAACACCTTCTCTCTGTCCCAGCCCTCAGAATCTAAGACTGGTTGACTAATGGTGTTAATTTATATTTCACTTGCCAACAGTCCCTCCCCACTTTGAGGCCAATTCTCTCCAGTGTCTCCATTCCTGACTTTTTTTGCCTAGAGTTGTCACCCTGCCCTTCACCCGCTTTGAACTCTCTCACCTCCAATGACAGGAACGGAAAGGTTCTCAGCTCGGGACACAACTTTGGGCAGGTCACAGGGCAGCAGAACAATGGGGTCAAAGAAAGTGGAGTGTGGGGCAGCAACAAGGACAGGGGCTTGAAGGCGAGAGGCTCGCTGGCCACGAACACGAATCCGGAGGAAGCCCAGCAGGAAAAACAGCAGGCGGCTCAGGCCTAGCACCCCGTTGTGGCACACAGTCCTGCCAGGGCAAGGCTGGGTATCAGCGGAAGCAGTGGTTCTAACTCTCACCCGCCCCTAGGTTCAGACACCGGGAAAGTAGGGCACCCCTCTTTTACCCTTAAATAGGATGTGACCAGGGGCCAAGGTCTCTGGCCACTTTAGGACCTATCAGGGCACATTACTTAGAGGTGAGGTCTGGGAACCACTTCTGAGCTTGGCTGACTCATCTCATCTACCCAAGCTAGACAGAATAGTTTCAGAATGCTCCCTTTTCTTCTTCTCAAAGAGGGGGCCGAATAGACAGCAGGGAAGAGAAGTAGGGTCTCTGGGGGCTGATCCCTCACTTACTTCCTCCATCCTGTAATTGGCTCCTGAAGCTGCTCCTCACTAAGACCGGCCACTTGCAGCCAGGCAAAGGGCCAGAGGAGAAAGAGGACGATAAAGGCCAGAAGCACTCGGATGGGGGCCAGCAATGCCCCCAGGAGGCAGAACTGCAAAGGGTGGGAGAGAATGCCACTTTAGAGCTTGGATATGCTCCCTCCACAGCATCCCTGTCCCACAAAGGATAGACCCAGGAGCAGACAGCCATCATCCCTTGCATGTGACAGGTGGTGTGGGAACAGGAGAGGGGACTGGGACCCAAGGTGGGATGAAGATACCAATGAGGGTAAGAGGATAAAAGATTAATGGCATCAAGGGCCTTCTTTTCCTGTCTTTCAGTTGGTCTCTACCCCATTTATAAAACCGAAAGTCATAATAAGCATCTAGCACTTGGAGGATTTAATAAGAATGCATGCGAAAGTGCAGGGTGCTGTGCTTGATGTACAGTAGGTTAGAGATAGGTCCTCCTCCCCCACATCTTATTCCATAAATAGCTCCTATGCCCAACAGAAACCAGGTGCACAGATCTTTCCACGTTGGGCCTAGGAGGCAGAGGGTTGTAAACAGCGAGAGGTCCAGTTTTCACGCCCGAGGTCAGTTTCTAACACTGCTCAACAGCAATCCTATAGTACTGGGGGATACGGGAGACAAGAGCTCGGCCTCACTCCGCATGGGAGAGAGGTTGCCAGGAGCCAGGGTGACTCCATAGGCTGCCTTGGGGAAGAAGCAGGTAAACAAACCTAGCCCCTGAAGCCTGCCTCCGGGGAGGTGATGACAGCAGAAACATTGGACACTCCCTCCCCACACCATCTCCCAGTTTCCCTAGGCTGGCGCGGCCCTCCACTTCCTGTAGCTAACCTCCCTCTCAGCCTCCCTGCCCCCACCGGGAGGTGCTGCAGTGCGGGCTGGAGTGGGGTTGGAGGGAGTGGGAAGAGGGAGTGTAGGAAGGGCACAGGGTCGCAGGCTCCCGGCCCAGAAACGTCTTCCCTCTAAGTCATGCCTCGGAGGAATACTCGGCACGCCCCCGCCCCCACCACCGGCTTCCCGTAGCCTCTAACTCCATCCTAGCCACCAGGCTCTGCAGAATGTAATCCGCATTCCCCAGCGTCCTTCATCTCTCCAACCCCAGGGTCCCCTGCAGCCCTCCATCCCCACCTACTCAGTTCTTCCACACCTGCGAGCTTGTCTATCGCCCAAGCCCGCAGCGTCCTCTCCAGGACTCCTTGCCCACCCGCGGCCGCCCGCACGTGCGCACCCCCGGACTCCCGCTCCGCAAGCCTCTCAGCCATCTCCTTCTCATGGATCCCCAAGCCCACCTTTGCCAGGGTCAAATGGCCCCATTTTCCTATCCCCACGGGTCCCTCCGACGCCCGCTCCCCACACGTTACCTTAACCCTCTGGAGGCGAGAGAGATGTAACTCATGCACGAAGGGGTTGGGGGATGCTGGGGGTCCGGGGGTGGGATCGAGGGGGGCCCAGTCCCCCGGACTTCCCTGGCTCATGGCGGGAGAAGGTGGGAAGGAGGGCACCCCGGCCCCGGCCCCGGCCACCACTTTGCAGAGCAGCTGCTGCTGCAGCAGCGGCGGCGGCGGCGCTCTGGCCCGGGCCCCGCCCGGTGCAGGCGGCCGAGGGGCGGGGAGCAGGCGGTGCAGCCCAGCCCGCCCGCGTTGTCAGGGCGCCGCCCGGGGGCGGAGCTTCCAGCGCCCTGGCGCCCCTGCTCCTCCGCGCCCGCTGCGGCGCCTGCAGCCCCTCGGGCCATTGTTCCGCGGCTGCAAGGGCTGGAGCAGGCTGCCCCAGGCTTCTGCCCCTCTGTCGTTCCTCTCTGAAGACCTGGCCTCCGCCTCGGAGCGGGCGTGGGTCCGGGAGCTGGGCGCTGAGCTCATAGCGCCCTCGGTCCCCGCCCGGGCGTCGAGGTCACCCAGCGAGCCCAGATCGGGGTCAGGCTCTTGGGTTGGTAGGCAGGGAGGGACAGGTGGGCCGGATGCAGAGGCCGGCAGCTCGCGGGTGAGGCGGCGCCCCGCCCTCCCTATGGGCTCCTTGGCCCAGTCTGCGCCTCTTTGCAGGCGGACCACCTTTCCTTCCCGGTCCGGGGGGCGCCATCGCGCGGGGATTTGGGGCACTTGCGTCCTCTGGCGGCTGCCTGGCGCGCCGCAACTCTCCACCTCCGCGTCCTGCCTCTGCTAGGCAGGGCCGCCTTTACTGGTGTGAGGGTTGCTTGAAACCTTGAGGCGCCAGGAATCCCTAGTACACTGACGCATGTGCTTCCCATGAGCCCGACAAGGTCTGGCAGGGGAGAGGCAGTGGTTCCTGATCTCTGTCTCTCTCTGGGTGAACGCAGAGGACACAGTGGTAATTCCCCTCACCCACATGCTCCAAGCTACCCTAGAAAACAAACTGTTTAGCCTCAGGCCATCGTTTGAGATCAGGGACCAGGGAATTAGGTGGACTCTGAGATCCATTGCCATGACAAAGGGGGTAAGAGTCTCATTGCTTGAGCAAAGAATATGCCATAAGTTCACCTTGTTTTATGTCTTCTGCCCAGTGCCTGGCAGTTAGGGAAGCTGAAGGAAGAAAGTGAAAGAAAAAGAGACCTCTCATAACCAAGAGTGTTTGCCGCCACTGGCTTCTCCTTTAAACCAAACTCCAAATTAATCTGCTCCAGGAAATTTTCTGAGCTCAGGCTGAGAGGGTTGAAGGCTCATGCATCCTACTGAGACCAAGGAACTGCACTGGGATATTTTTGTATATAACACAGAGGTCCCAACACAAATACATCATTTCTAAATTTTATTTTTGTATAGGTAGGGTCTCGCTATATTGCCCAGGCTGGTCTTGAACTCCTAGCCTCAAGTGATCCTCCCACCTCGGCCTTCCAAACCGTTGGGACTACAGGTAGTGAGCCACCGTGTACAGCTCAAACCTTTTTTTTTTTTTTTTTAAGCAGATGATGGCTGGGCACCGTGGCTCACGCTTGTAATCCCAGCACTTTGGGAGGCCGAGGCGAGCGGATCACGAGGTTAGGAGATCGAGACCACGGTGAAACCCCGTCTCTACTAAAAATATAAAAAAAAATAGCTGGGCGTGGTGGCAGGCGCCTGTAATCCCAGCTACTCGGAGAGGCTGAGGCAGGAGAATGGCGTGAACCCGGGAGGCAGAGCCTGCAGTGAGCTGAGATCGCGCCACTGCACTCCAGCACTCCAACCTGGGTGACAGAGCGAGACTCTGTCTCAAAAAAAAATAAAAAAAGCAGATGATTTCAGCTTTCTCACCAGAACCGAGAAAGTACAACTGCATGTATTAGTCTCCCTTGCCTTGCCTTTGGGGAAGAGTTTTGTGTGTGTGTGTATGCGTGTGTGTGTCTTTTGTTGTTGTTGTTTTGGGATGGGACGGAGTCTTGCTCTTGCTCTGTTGCCCAGGCTGGAGTGCAATGGCGTGATCTCAGGTCACTGCAACCGCCATCTCCCGGCTCCAAGCAATTCTCCTGCCTCAGCCTCCTGAGTAGCTGGGATTACAGGCGGGCACCACCACAACTGGCTAATTTTTGTATTTTTAGTAGAGACGGGGTTTCATCATACTGGTTAGGCTGGTCTCGAACTCCTGACCTCATGATCCACTCGCCTCAGCCTCCCAAAGTGCTGGGATTACAGGCATGAGCCACCGCACGTGGCTTTTTTTTTTTTTTTTTTTTGAGACGGAGTTTCACTTTTGTTGCCCAGGCTGGAGTGCAATGGCACAATCTCGGTTCACTGTATCCTCTGCCTCCCGGTTCAAACGAGTCTCCTGCCTCAGCCACCCGAGCAGCTGGGATTACAGGTGCCTGCCACTATGCCCAGCTAATTTTTTTTTTTTTTTTTTTTTGTATTTTTAGTAGAGATGGGGTTTCACCATATTGGCCAGGCTGGTTTTGAACTCATGACCTCAGGTGATCCACTTGCCTCTGCCAAAGTGCTGGGATTACAGGTGTGAGGCACCATGCCCAGCCTAGAAGGAGGTTTAAGGACTAAGATAATGTTCATAAGGTGGGAGACAGGGAAAGATGAGAGTGTAGGGAAGTTTAAATTTTTCCCTTGAATGTTTGATAATTTGAGTCTATAAAAACAAACTGCATAGATTAAAGGGAAAAGAGGCCTACGCATTTTTTTTTTTTTTTTTTTTTGAGACGGAGTCTCGCTCTGTTGCTCAGGCTGGAGTGCAGTGGCACGGATCTCAGCTCATTGCAACTTCCACCTCCCGGGTTCAAGCGATTCTCCTGCCTCAGCCTCCTGAGTAGCTGGGACTACAGGTGCACGCCGCCATGCCTGGCTAATTTTTTTTTTTTTTTGTATTTCTAGTAGAGACGGAGTTTAGCCATGTTAGGCAGGCTGGTCTTGAACTCCCAACCTCAGGTGATCTGCCCGCCTCGGCCTCTCAAAGTGCTGGGATTACAGGTGTGAGCCACCGGGTCCAGTCTCCTACAAATTTTATTGGATGCATGCATGTGTGTGGGAGTCATACAAAATATAAAAACTCAAAGAAATGGCCAAATAGTTGCTTTTATACCACCTTGAGGATACAGAAAGAATGGGAGCTTGCATCTGGGCAAAACAGGTTATGGTGGCAAGACAGGTTATGGGAGGGGGAGAAGAGGAGGCCTGGCTAGCAAAGACGTTCTTCGTGAACAAATGAAATCTCACAGAGATTTAGAAGGAATAGATGGTAAAGGTTTCTGTCAGATCTTTTAAGATGTCAGGCTCTCAGTTAATCTTTCCTAGATCTGGACAAGGGAGAGCACCAGAGAAAGCCTGTCTGCATCGATGCAGATTCTCTGCAGATGCAAATCTCCCCCACAAAAGACAGCTTTGCAGGCTTTCTGAACAGTCATCTCAAAATACATCAAATTCGGAATGAAATTTTTTTGGTGCTCTTCAAGAGCAATAAATACTACGAAAACCCAACTACAGGGGTAGAGTTTTGATAATCAAATATTTGCCAGTGTCAGTCATCCAGGATGAACGAAAAAGTTCATTTCTATGAATGAGTCATGAAAGCCTCCACATTTCCCCTTTTTCTAGCCCCTCACCAAACTATTATGATGGCCTCTCTGCAGGCAATCTGAGAAGGGGCAACCCAGTTGTAAGTAGTAACGTTGGGAAATTGATCATCTCTGGTAGCATCTGTCACTCTCTTGAAAATATCCACCAGGCTAGACAGGTTTCTCCTCCACCTGACCCCTGTATCTGTATCAGTCACCATTACCTGGGAGTAACGGAGACAATGACATATCAATGGAATTCTGGATTACTGGATACCATTAATCTTCTGTTGGAAGGGGGAACCAGACAGAAGCCAGAAGTTACTCCTGTCTAGACTCCCTCCCAACCTCCCATGTTTTATAGCCTCAAAGAAGGCAGTCAGCATTCTCAGCATTTTCTTTTTCTTCTCTTCCTCCTTCACCTCCTCCTCCCCTTCTTCCTCCTCCTTTCCCTTCTCCTCCTCCCCTTCCCCTCCCTCCTCTTCTTCCTTCTCCTCCTCCTCTTCATCCCCTCCCTCCTCCTTTCCCTCCTCCTCATCCTCCCTCCCCTCCTCCCCCTCTGTCTTCTTCCTTCTTCCGTCTTTTCTTCTCCTTTTTCTTCTCATCCTCCCTCTCCTCCCCTCCTCTTCCTCTTCTCCTCCTCATCCTCCCTCTCCTCCCCTCCTCCTCTTCCCCCCTTCCCTTCCTCCTCCTTCTCTTCCCCCACTTCCTACCTCTCCTACTCCTCTTCCCCCGTCTCCTCCTGTTCCTTCTCCTTCTCCCCCACTCCTCCCTCTCCCACCTCCTCCTTCTTCTTTTAAATAGAGGCAGAGTCTTGCTTTGTTCGTCTTAAACTCCTGGGCTCAAGCGATCATTCTGCCTCAGCCTCCCAAAGTGCTGGGATTACAGGTGTGAGCCACTACTGGTGGCCCATCCTTTTTAAATTTTTAATTTTATTAATCTTATTTTCATTTCTTTTTAATAGAGATAGGGTCTCACTATGTTGACCAGACTGGTCTGGAACTCCTGGTCTCAAGCAATCCTCCTGCCTCAGCCTCCCAAAGTGCTAGGATTACAGGCATGAGCCACCACACTAGGACAAGATTTATTTCTGTTATGAACTGAATGTTTGTGTCTCCCTTCCCCCCAGTTCATATGTTGAAGCCCTAGACCCCAACGTGATGGCTATTTGAAGGTGCAGTCTTTGGGAGATAATTGGGTCTAGATTAGGTCATGAAGGTAGGACTCTCATGATGGGATTAGTGCCCTTATAAGAAGAGAGAGAGAGAGATCGATCTTTCTTTCTATGAGTACATATGGAAGAAAGGACATGTGAGCACACAGTGAGAAGACAGCTCTCTACATATCAGAAAGTCGGCTCTCACCAGACACCGAATCTGCAGGCGCCTTGATCTTGGACTTCCCAGCCCCTAGAACTGTGATAAATAAATTTCTGTTGTTTAAGCCACCCAGTCGATGGCATCTTATTACAGCAGCCTGAGAAGATTAAGACAATTTCTTAAAGGTTCTTAGAGATGATTCCATAGCTTTCTTTTATCTATTATTTAAAGGAGGGCAGGTTTCTGTACATCTTGTGTTTTCCAAGATAGTTCCAATAATTTTATATTTTTTTCAATTAAGGCAATTCATACATGCACAGTTACACATAATTTTACTTTTATGCCTTTAATATTGTATTTTTTTAATGTGCACTTTTATTGAACTGGTCTCAAGTCAGTGTACAGGTAACCCCTTGCTACTTTCACACTTCCACCCAATCCCAGGGAGACCAAAAGCCTTCATACACCTCAAGTTTAGGGACAAAAAGTGTGGCCACAATGGCTCATTCAAAATAAAACAAAACAGGCCAGACGCAGTGGCTCATGTCTGTAATCCCAGCACTTTGGGAGGTCAAGACGGGCTGATCACTTGAGCTCAGGAATTTGAGACCAGCCTAGGCAATATGGTGAAAACCCATCTTTATCAAAAATACAAAAAATTAGCCAGGCAGGGTGGTACGCTTCTGTGGTCCCAGCTACTCGGGATGCTAAGGTGGGAGGATTACTTGAGCCTGGGAGGCACAGGTTGCAGTGAGCTAAGATCGCCTCACTGCATTCCAGCCTGGGTGACAGAGTGAGACCCTGTCTCAAAAAATAGTTAAAAAAAAAAAAAAAAAAGTTATTAAGGCTAAGATTTAAAACATTTTGCATTACATAATTTACATGAAAGCAATGTTATCACCTCCCCTGTGTGGACTTGGGAGAGCACTGGGCCATTTTCCTTAGAGGGAAGTGGAGTGGCTTTTGGGAGGGCAAAGGAACTTCCTGTAACAATACATTTCATGATATTTGCAATGACTATTAAAAAAAAAGAACAGGCCTGGCGTGGTGGCTCATGCATGTAATCCTAGCATTTTGTAAGGCTGAGGCAGACACATCACCTGAGCCCAGGAGTTTGAGACCAGCCTGGGCAACATAGTGAGACCCCTATTCTACAAAAGATAGAAAAATTAGCAAGGCACGGTGGTGTGCACTGTAGTCCATTATTTGGGAAGCTGAGGTGGGAGGATCACCTGAGCCCTGGAGGTTGAGGTTGCAGTGAGCTGTGATTGGGCCACTGCACTACAGCCTCGGTGATAGAGTGAGACCCTCAGAGTGAGGCCGTGTCTCAAAATAAATAAATAAAATTAAAATTAAAAATAACTATGTACAATCCAAGTTCTCGGCCACATTGTAGAACTTTGGGGGATGCTCACTCCAACAGACTGTTATCACTTTCACTGTTCCAGTTTGTAAATCCTGAATCATCAAGCCAAAAAAAAAAAAAAAACTCAAAATCAAAACAGAACCCCAAACCAATCAAACACCCCCCCAAAAAAACAAATAAAGCCATGCTAATCTCATCTTGTTTTCTATGCAAGTTAGGTTTTTGTTAAGAAAGGGTATAACGCAACTAAGTAACAGTCTGCTTAGAAGCATTTGCAGTAGAAGATGGGGGTGAGAGAAGTGGGACTTGTATTCCTGCCTGCCGATCCACACCTGCTGGAAGGTGGACAGCGAGGCCAGGATGGAGCCAATGATACACATGGAGTATCTGCACTCAGCAGGAGCAATAATCTTGATCTTTATCATGCTGGGAGCCAGGGCAGTGATCTCCTTTTCATCCTGTTGGGCAATGCCAGGGTACATGGTGGTGCTGCTGGACAGCACTGCATTGGTGTACAGGCCTTTATGGATGTCCACATCATACTTCATGATGGAGTTGAAGGTAGTTTCATGGATGTCACGGGTTCCATGCCCAGGAAGGAAGGCTGCAGGAGAGGCCAGGGCAGTGGAACTACTCGTTGCAGATGGTGATGACCTGGCTCTGGAGCAGCTTGTAGCTCTTCTCCAGGGAGAAGCTGGAGGCCATGGTGGCCATCTCCTACTTGAAGTCCAGGGCAATGTAGCACAGCTTCTTCTTGATGGCACACATGATTTCCTGCTGGGCCGTGGTGGTGAAGCTGTAGCCATGCTCAGTAAGGATCTTTGTGAGGTAGTCGGTCAGGTCCCAGCCAGCCAGGTCCAGACATAGGTTGGCACTGGGGAGGGTGTACCCCTCGTAGCTGGGTAGTGTGAGTGACCCCATCACTGGAGTCCATCACAATGCCAGTGGTAAAACCAGAGGCATACAGGAACAGCACAGCATGGATGGCACATATATGGTGGGGGTGTTGAAGGTCTCAAACATGATCTGGGTCATCTTCTCGCAGTTGGCCTTGGGGTTCAGAAGAGCCTCAGTCAGCAGCATGGGATGTTCCTCAGGAGCCGTGTGCAGCTTGTTGTAGAAGGTGTGGTTCCAGATCTCCATGTCGTCCTAGTTGGTGATGATGCTGTGCTGGATGTGGTATTTCAGGATCAGGATGCCTCTCTTGCTCTGGGCCTTGTCACCCACATAGGAGTCCTTCTGACCCATGCCTGCTGTCATGTACTGGTTCCGTGGGCATCCCGTGATGGAAGGCAAGATACCCCGGGGGGCATTGACACTGCAAGTGTGGAGATACCATCATTCATGGGGAGCTGGCAGCAAGTTTGGACTGGTGGAGGACTGTCGAGCGTGAGGGTCTGTGCCTGGGGCGGATACAGTCTTGGTCTAATATTTTAACATAAATTAACCATATCAGAAAGAGTTATTAAACTTAGGACTCAAACCTATGGAGTAATAATTTAATACTATAATTAAATTAAACACAATCACATACAACTAACCCTCAATTACAGAGAAAGTTTTGATACTAATTTTCAATTCTTTATCTCTATGAAGCTGATGAAAAATTCTTAGGCAGTGTGCCTGGTGTGGGATTTTGTAAACCAAAAATAATATTCTGAGCTTCCCGATCAACTGAATAGACCCATCCTCTCAGCCAAGGGCATTCCAAAATTAACCTGAAAAACTAGTTCAGACCATGATGAGATGCAGGGGATGGGGCATGTCTTATTTACACTCTCCTGTCTTTGGAATGCAGGCACAGGTGACCAGCATTAACATTAAAATAGAGATCTTAAGAATAAAACACACTTTCTGTAGCAATAAGACACCAAATTCCAGTCTGACTAAAATAAATCGAATATATATATTTATATATGGGTAAAACACTTTGATTTCTTACATATATATTATTATTATATATATTTTGTTATTTTTTTGAGATGAAGTCTTACTCTGTTGCCAGTTCGGAGTGCAGTGGCGCCATCTCAGCTCACTGCAACCTCTGACTCCATGGTTCAAGCTATTTTCCTGCCTCAGCCTCCCGAGTAGCTGGGATTACAAGCACACACCACCACGCCCAGCTAATTTTTATATTTTTAGTAGAGATAGTGTTTCACCATGTTGGCCAGGATGGCCTCGATCTCCTGACCTCATGATCTGCCCACTTTGGCCTCCAAAAGTGCTGGGATTACAGGCATGAACCACCGTGCCCAGCCCCCAAATATATTTCAGAGAGAGAGAGAGAGAGAGATATATATATATACACACACATATACATATATACACATATATATACATACACATATATACACATATATACACATAATATATATTTGTGTGTATATATACATATATATGTATATCATATGTGTATATATACATATATGTATATCATATATGTATATATACATATATGTATATCATATATGTATATACATATATACACATATATGTATATATACACATATATATGTATATCCATATATGTATATACATATATATACACATATATGTATATCATATATGGATATACATATATATACACATATATGTATATATACACATATATATGTATATCATATATATACATATATATATATATTTTTTGATAGAGTGTTACCCCGGCTGGAGTGCAGTGATGTGATCTTGGCTCATTGCCACCTGTGCCTCCCGAGTTCAAGCAATTCTAGTGCTTTAGCTTCCCAAGTAGCTGGGATTACAGGCGTGCATCACCATGCCCGACTAATTTTTGTATTTTTAGTAGAGATGAGGTTTCGCCCTGTTTGCGAGGCTGGTCTTGAACTCCTGGCCTCAAGTGATCCACCCACCTTGGCCTCCCAAAATGCTGGGATTGCAGGCAAGAGTCACCATGCCCAGCCTTCTTTGATATATTTTGAGATGGTCCTGCAAAGCTTTCTCTCATTGGGAAAATCTATATTCTACAGAGAATCCTTGATTCTTTCCTGATCCAGGAAGGAATTAACTGAATCTGACACCTTTTTAGGTCTGATAAGTGTCAGGCCTGTGAGCCCAAGCTAAGCCATCATATCCCCAGTGACCTGCATGTATACATCCAGATGGCCTGAAGCAACTGAAGATCCACAAAAGAAGTGAAAATAGCCTTAACTGATGACATTCCCATTGCGATTTATTGCTGCCCCAACCTAACTGATCAATGTTGTTTGTAATCTCCCCCACCCTTGAGAAGGTTCTTTGTAATTCTCCCCACCCTTGAGAATGTACTTTGTGAGATCCACCACCTGCCCGCAAAACATTGCTCCTGACTCCACTGCCTATCCAAAAACCTAAAAGAACTAATGATAATCCGCCACCCATTGCTGACTTCTTTTTCAGACTCAGCCCGCCTGTACCCAGGTGAAATAAACAGCCTTGTTGCTCACAAAAAGCCTGTTTGGTGGTCTCTTCACATGGACGTTGTGAGACATTTGGTGCTGAAGACCCAGGTGAGCAGGACTCCTTTGGGAGACCAGTCCCCTGTCCTCACCCTCACTCTGTGAAGAGATCCACCTATGACCTCGGGTCCTCAGACCAACCAGCCCAAGGAACATCTGACCGATTTTAAATCGGATAAGCCGCCTCTTTTTACTCTCTTCTCCAACCTCTCTCACTCTCCCTCAACCTCTTTCTCCTTTCAATCTTGGCGCAACCCTTCAATCTCTCCCTTCTTTTAATTTCAATTCCTTTCATTTTCTGGTAGAGACAAAGGAGACACATTTTATACGTGGACCCAAAACTCCATCGGTGGTCACAGCCTTCCCTTGGTGTTTAATCATTGCGGGGATGCCTCTGATTACTCACCCACATTCCATTGGTGTCTGATCTTCGTGGGGATGCCTGCCTTGGTCATTCACCCACATTCCCTTGGTGGCAAGTCAACTGCCGGGACGCCTGCTTTGGCTGCTCCCCAACCCCCTTCTCCATGTCTCTACCCTTCTCTTTAAACTTGCCTCCTTCACTATGGGCAAACTTCCACCCTCCATTTCTCCTTCTTCTCCCTTAGCCTGTGTTCTCAAGAACTTAAAACCTCCTCAACTCTCGCCTGACCTAAAATCTAAGCATCTTATTTTCTTCTACAACACTGCTTGGCCCCAGTACAAACTCAACAATAGTTCTAAATGGCCAGAAAATGGCACTTTTGATTTCTCCATCCTACTAGATCTAGATAATTTTTCTTGAAACATGGGCAAATGGTCTGAGGTGCCTGACGTCCAGGCATTCTTTTACACATCGGTCACTCCCTAGTCTCTGCTCCCAGTGCAACTCATCCCAAATCTTTCTTCTTTCTCTCCTGTCTGTTCTTTCAGTCTCCACCCCAAGTTCTGAGTCCCTTGAATCCTTCTTTTTTACGGACTCATCTGACCTCTCCCCTTCTCCCCAGGCTGCTCCTCACCAGGCCAAGCCAGGTCCTAATTTTTCCTCAGCCTCTGTTCCCCCACCCTATAATCCTTCTATCACCTCCCCTCCTCACACCCAGTCTGGCTTACAGTTTTGTTCCGCGACTAGCCCTCCCCCACCTGCCCAACAATTCCCTCTTAAAGAGACGGCTGGAGCTAAAGGCATAGTCAAGGTTAATGCTGCTTTTTTCTTTATCCGACCTCTCCCAAATCAGCTGCCATTTGGGCTCTTTTTCATCAAATATAAAAACCCAGCCCAGTTCATGGCCCGTTTGGCAACAACCCTTAGACGCTTTACCACCCTAGATCCAGAGGGGCCAGAAGGCTGTCTTATTCTGTATGCATTTTATTACCCAATCCCCTCCTGGCATTAGAAAAAGCTCCAAAAATTGGATTCCGGCCCTCAAACCCCACAACAGCACTCAATTAACCTCGCCATCAAGGTGTACAATAATAGAGTAGAGGCAACATATTTATGAGTTGCAATTACTTGCCTCCACTGTGAAAGAAACCCCAGCCACATCTCCAGCACACAAGAACTTGAAAACACCTGAACTGCAGCGGCCAGGTGTTCCTCCAGGACCTCCTCCCTCAGGATCTTGCTTCAAGTGCTGGAAATCTGGCCACTGGGCCAAGGAATGTCCACAGCCCGGGATTCCTCCTAAGCCATGTCCTATCTGTGCGGGACCCCACTGGAAATCGGACTGTCCAACTCACCTGGCAGCCACTCCCAGAGCCCCTGGAACTCCGGCAGAAGGCTCTCTGACTCCTTCCCATATCTTCTCGGCTTAGCAGCTGAAGACTGACACTGCCCAATTGCCTTGGAAGCCCCCTGGACCATCACAGATGCTTTGGATAACTCTTACAGTGGAGGGTAAGTCCGTCCCCTTCTTAATCAATACAGAGGCTGCCAACTCCATATTACCTTCTTTTTAAAGGCCTGTTTCCCTTGCCTCCATAACTGTTGTGGGTATTGACGGCCAGGCTTTTAAACCTCTTATAACTCCCCAACTCTGGTGTCAACTTGGACAACATTCTTTTATGCATTCCTTTTAGTTATCCCCATCTGCCCAACTCCCTTATTAGGTCAAGACATTTTAATTAAATTATCTGCTTCCCTGACTATTCCTAGGCTACAGCCACACCTCATTGCTGCCCTTTTCCCCAGTTCAAAGCCTCCTTCATGTCCTCCCCTTGTTATCTCCCCACTTTAATCCACAAGTATGGGATACCTTTATCCCCTCCCTGGCAACCGATCACACTCCCCTTACCAACCCATTAAAACCTAATCACCCTTACCCTGCTCAACGCCAATATCCCATCCCACAGCACCCTTTAAAAAGATTAAAGCCTGTTATCACTCACCTGTTACAGCATGGCCTTTTAAAGCCTATAAACTCTCCTTACAACTCCCCCATTTTACCTGTCCTAAAACCAGACAAGCCTTACAGGTTACTTCAGGATCTGCACCTTATCAGACAAATTGTTTTGCTTATCCACCCTGTAGTGCCAAACCCATATACTCTCCTATCCTCAATACCTCCCTCCACAACCCATTATTCTGTTCTGGATCTCAAACGTGCTTTCTTTACTATTCCTTTGCACCCTTCATCCCAGCCTCTCTTCGCTTTCACTTAGACTGACCCTGACACCCATCAGGCTCAGCAAATTACCTGGGCTGTACTGCCACAAAGCTTCACAGACAGCCCCCGTTACTTCAGTCAAGCCCAAATTTCTTCAACTACCTGGGCTGTACTGCTGCAAAGCTTCACAGACAGCCCCTGTTACTTCAGTCAAGCCCAAATTTCCTCAACATCTGTTACCTATGTTGGCATAATTCTCATGAAAACACACATGCTCTCCCTGCTGATCATGTCCGGCTAATCTCCCAAACCACAATCCCTTCTACAAAACAACACATTTCCTTCCTAGGCATGGTTAGGAATTTCCGCCTTTGGATACCTAGTTTTACCATCCTGACTAAACCATTATGTAAACTCACAAAAGCAAACCTAGCTGACCCCACAGATCCTAAATCTTTTCCCCACTCCTCTTTCCGTTCCTTGAAGACAGCTTTAGAGACTGCCCCCACACTAGCTCTCCCTGACTCATCCCAACCGTTTTCATTACACACAGCTGAAGTGCAGGGCTGTGCAGTTGGAATTTTTACACAAGGACCAGGACAGCGCCCTGTAGCCTTTTTGTCCAAACAACTTGACCTTACTGTTTTAGGCTGGCCATCATGTCTCCGTGTAGCGGCTGCTGCCGTCCTAATACTTTTAGAGGCCCTCAAACTCACAAACTATGCTCAACTCACTCTCTACAGTTCTCATAACTTCCAAGATCTATTTTCTTCCTCACACCTGACACATATACTTTCTGCTCCCCGGCTCCTTCAGCTGTACTCACTCTTTGTTGAGTCTCCCACAGTTACCATTGTTACTGGCCCAGACTTCAATCCGGCCTCCCACATTATTCCTCATACCACACCTGACCCCCATGACTGTATTTCTCTGATAACACTTGGCATTCACTCCATTTCGCCATATTTCCTTCTTTCCTGTTCCTCACCCTGATCACACTTGGTTTATTGATGGCAGTTCCACCAGGCCTAATTGCCACTCACCACCAAAGGCAGGCTATGCTATAGTATCTTCCACATCTGTCATTGAGGCTACTGCTCTGCCCCTCTCCACTACCTCTCAGCAAGCCGAACTCACTGCCTTAACTCAAGCCCTCCCTCTTGCAAAGGGACTACATGCCAATATTTATACTGACCCCATATCCTGCACCACCATGATGTTTTATGGGCTGAAAGGTTTCCTCACTATGCAAGGGTCCTCCATCATTAATGCCTCTTTAATAAAAACTCTTCTCAAGGCTAAATACTGCTAAATTAATATTCTGTGAGGTTTTGAAAGTACTAGGGCCAGAGACAATATCGCTGTTTGGATGACTTTCCATCCAAGTTAACATTCGGCCCTCATCATCAAAGGTGATATGTGTGTACCTCTTCCTTGCAACCCACCAGGGCCTAACACATCATATCCCCACTTTTGAAATTAGGAAACAGCCTCAGAAGTCCAAGAGCTTGACCAAAGTAACTCAGCTGTTAGGTAGCAGAACCAGGTTGGTATGATTCTTCTTCAATATCCTGCCAGTTATATGGGCAAGTGGCCTCAAAATCAACAAAAGACAAGTAGAGGTTGACATGCATCAATGGAGAGAGGCTCAAAAGGAAGAGTCTATACACAACAATAGAGCAGAAATGTGTGGCGGGAAGTATGTCTGGTGGTGTGAAGTAGGAGGGGGCACACCAGGTTTCACCTTGGTCAAGTGAATCTATAATTCCAACCTGGGCCTCACTCCTGAGCTCCAGACTTAGCTATCTGTTTTTCTCACTCTAATATAAAATCCATAGGGCAGGACTTAATCTCTAGGTTGTTCACCACAAATTAAAGCAGAGTCTGGTTTATAGTAAGTACTTAATAAATAAACAAACTATCAAACAAGCTAAAGAAACATTCTACACTCCTGGGGGAAGGGATTACCATGAAATGCCATCTGTCCTTTTTCTACTTTTCAGTATTTGGGGTGTTCTTCATTGAAAAAGATTAGCTTCTTGAATGTTCCAGATAGGAAGAGGGAGGGAGAGGGAGAGAGAGAGGAATAGATAGAAGTTTCGTATTTTAACTATGGTTCAATTCTAACCATTCTAAAATTGCATGCAGTTTTTTGTTTTTGTTTTTGTTTTTTTTTTGAGACGGAGTCTCGCTGTCGCCCAGGCTGGAGTGCAGTGGCGCAATCTCGGCTCACTGCAAGCTCTGCCTCCCGGGTTCACGCCATTCTCCTGCCTCAACCTCCCGAGTAGCTGGGACTACAGGCGTCCACCACCGTGCCCAGCTAATTTTTTGTATTTTTAGTAGAGACAGGGTTTCACCGTGGTCTCTATCTCCTGCCCTCGTGATCCACCCGCCTCGGCCTCCCAAAGTGCTGGGATTACAGGCGTGAGCCACCGTGCCCGGCCGCATGCAGTTTTTTAAACCATGAATTACAAGGGTGTTTAATTTCCAAATTCATGTAGCTTTTTGTTAATCTCTTCATTATTGCCTTCTAACTTTAATTGCTTCATATTTAAATTATAAATTATATGGTGTGGATGGTACCAATTGTTTTTAAGTCTTCTGACTTGCTTTATGAATTAGTATATAATTAATGTTTCTCCCACAGTCCACATATGCTTAAGAATATAGAATATCTAATTATTGGGTACAAAGGTCTATATTTGTCCATTACACAACGTCCATTCACTGGTTATTCCAATCTACATATGGGCATTCTGTGTAACTTACTTATGGTAAGCAGGGTATGGTGAAATCTCCAAATACGATGGCAGACTTGTAAATTTCTCCCTGTGGTTTTATCAGTTTTTCTTCTGTATTTTGAGGCTATTTTGACAGGTACATAAAATATGAAAATTGCTACATCCTCCTAATTAAGTCACTTAGCATCAAGTTCTTACTAATGCTTTCTGTTCCAAAATCCTTTTTTGTTTGATACTGAAGCTCCATCACTTGTTTTTGGTTAATGTATACTGGCATATCTTTATCACTCTCTCTCCTTTATAAAAACTTTCAATCTTCTCATATCCTTATATTTTAAATATGATGGATTAAAACAGCTGGATATTCTTTTATTAGTTCCATCTCTCTAACTGGTAACTTTAGTCCATTTACATTTGTTGTGACTGATTTATGTGGACTTCCTTCTGTCACCTTTAGAACTTCTATTTCTCTCACTTTCTAATATAATTTTAACATATCCTCCTGGGATTCCATTAAGACATATTTTAGACCTCATTCTGATCTCCCTCCCCCCACAACCCCACCAACTTCTGCCCTATCATCTATCCTCATGTCTCTCTGTGTAACATACTGACTTACTTTTGGAAGATAATTGTCTAACCAATTAATTCTTTCTTCTGATGTCTAATCCATCCACTGAGTTTTTTATTTCAACAATTATATTTTTTATTTCTTTATTTCATTTTATTCTGAGACAGAGTCTCACTCTGTCACCCAGGCTGGACTGCAGCGGCATGCATGTGCAGCCCCTGCCTCCTGAGCTCAAGTGATCCTCCCTCCTCGGCCTCCTGACTAGCTAGGACTATAGGCACGTGCCCCATACCCAGCTATTTATTTTTTTTTTTGGTGGTGTTGGGGTATTTTTTATAGAAACGAGTTCTCACCATGTTGCCCAGGCTTGTCTCCCCAACTCCTGGGCTCATACCATCCTCCCAAAGAGTGCTGGGATTACAGGTGTGAGCCACCAGACCCAGCTATATATTTTATTTCTGTAAGTTTTTTTCATCCATTTTCTTTTCAGGTCTTCCTCATCATTCTTGGTGGTCTTACTGCTTGCTCAATTTTATGAGTCCATCTTTCTTTTATATTAGGTTTCACATATAACTATTTTCTCACAATTCTAATATTTGAAGTCTGTGCTCTGTATCTGATAATTCCAAAACCTAGTCTTTGGGAAACATATTCATTGTTTCTAACAATTCTCAAATATGTTGGGTTGAGACTATTTGAATGCTATGATTTGACTGAATTCATATTTGCCTGCTTTTAATCTTTGAGAATCCTACAGGCTTAAGTTAGAGATGTTTTCCTACAAAAAGTATCTGTGTCTGCTTCCGATGAGAACTCTGGGTACAACTAACATGAGACCACTTTACCACCATGCATAATCCTGACATTCTCTTGGATTCTCTTGGAGCCTCTCAGCATTACACAAGGTTCTCAAATCTGGCTCCCCAACCTTGCTCATTTATACACAGAAGACTAGACTGCTTAGTATAGGTGGTGACTCAGTTCCTGCTACCTTGGAAAAAAACAAAACAGATCTCTCATCTGAATGTGATCACAGACTAGGAAATTCTGAAGGTGAATAACTAGAGGCTGTAGGCAGCAGGGAAAGATAGGTGTCTTTCCTGACCATAGAAATAGGTCAGAAGCTGCCCTAAAGGCTGTGTGCTACAGCATTTCACTATTTAGCTCAACTACCATTCCCTCCATAAGTGTGAGTGGAAGTTTCTTAGAGCACCATGTTGCCTGAAAACAAAACCAGATTTTTGCTCAAAAGTTATAGTCACGGTAAAACAAACAAACAAACAAACAAACAACCTCTGGCTTTGGAAGGCTTTCTCAGTAATGTCCTAGAATTAAGGTTCCAGCCTGCATTTCATGTTAACTGAACAGAAAACCAGCCTCCAACATCCTTCTGCCCCATGGCTTTCTCTCAGCTCCTCTTGGTTGGGCCTAGGGCAGTCAGACTGTCTGGTTCCAATCCCTGCTCTGCCACCTGTGACCTTGGACAAGTTACCTACCTTCAGTTGCCTCATCCGTAAAATGCAGATATTAATAATACCCTCTTTTAAAGTTATTAAGAGGATTGAAAGAGCTAATAAAAAGTAAAAAATAGAAAGACTTGGTAAGCATAGGCACAGAGGGAAAGAAAAAAAGTAAAAATAAATAAATAAAAAGACTAGTGCCTAGCACATAAAAGTTCATCAGGAATTAATTCTATAACATGAACTCAATTTTGCAAAACTTCAAAGTACATATAACTTTTACGACGGTATACATAACAATAATAAATTTACAACAGTAGACATGTTTCTCTACAGTAAATATAAGAAAGACTAAACAATCAGATACTAAATCATTAAGTGATTATCAGTTAGTAACTTTAATTTTCTTATACTTCTATATTTTCTATAGATCGTCTTTGTAACAAAAAGAAAACAAACCAAATGAAAATGAAATGAATTCTCTCAAAAAGAATTAAGACAGGAAGAAGGCTCACAAAGTAACATAAAATATATCTTATGGTTTATGTAAAATTCTTAATAAAAGTACCTTCTTTGCTCCAAGCTGCACTCTGGCTTTGCCTTTGACTCAGGTGGCATTTATTTGCATGATGACTGATTCTTTCGAGTAGGCACTTCTTCAGCCCTACAGGAAGAACAAAACATCTCTAGAACACAGCAGCGTTCCTGATTCCCACTTGAGAAGGCCTAACAAAATGGCATATAACTTAACAGCAGCACACCAGTGTTAAAAAGTCTGGAGTCAAGGGGAAAAGGTAAAATTGGAACGTTTCCGGAATCTCACAAGAAAACAACAAACCGATGTTCTAAGTGCCCAACGTGAGCAAATTAGATCCTTAAATAAAGGTCACTGTTAATGCCTATCCTAGCATAGATTCAGCACCTAGTATAATGTCATTTTACTGGTTTACCTTTTCCATTTTTTTTTATTTTATTTTTTTTTGAGATGGAGTCTCGCTCTGTCACCCAGGCTGGAGTGCAGTGGCGCCATCTCAGCTCACTGCAAGCTCTGCCTCCCGGGTTCATGCCATTCTCCTGCCTCAGCCTCCCGAGTAGCTGGGACTACAGTCGCCCGCCATCACGCCCGGCTAATTTTTTTTGTAGTTTTTAGTAGAGACGGGGTTTCACCGTGTTAGCCAGGATGGTCTTGATCTCCTGACCTCGTGATCCCCCCGCCTCAGCCTCCCAAACTGCTGGGATACCATTTTCATTCTTGAAAGTAGGAGCTACGAAAAAACAAAACCAAACAAACAAAATACTACATGTCTTTAAGAGAACCGTCTACTTACGATCTAACTTACATAATCAAAACACTCTATTGAGGGTGAAAATTGAGTATAATAAGAAAATAATCACCTGTTTTATGAGCGGTTCCATACATAATGCTTCTCCACCCAATACATACCTTAAAAAGAAAAAAGGAAACATACAAAATTATCTTGGGAATTATTCCTGCTTAAACAATTTCCATGTGGCATTATTAAGAAAGTATGCACACGGTAAAGATAAGAAGAGAACATGCAAGCATGAACATACTTGTTAGGGATATAGGACTATGGGTAATTAAAAAATTCTAATGGTATTACTCTTATGTAATTGCTCTGAAATTCTAGTCAATTGTTTGAAATGGCAATCAGAACAGAATACTTTGAAATTTTTATGATGTCAAAAACTAAGAACGTGGCCGTAAATATTCCAAAGAATAGGGGCAGAAGAACCCATTGCCTTAAATGGCATTTGAGTATTCTTTACAATGGAAACTTTCTCTCCCATCCTGCGATGGCCAAGAGTTTTTCCTCTGACAATGGCACTGACCCTACCCTATCCAAAATATGAACATCTACACGGTTTCATGGTTCAAATTGTTTTTATCCATTCTGTTGTGAGAATCAAATGGTTCACACCATGCGGCTCCTCACTGGGACTCCTCAAGTCCTTTCTAGGTCTGAAGACTGTTCTCTGAACCAAAGACAACGTCTGGGGATGTACCAAATCTCCCATTAGAAAATTATTTAGATCAAGATGTTTTAACCTTTTAACTCTTTCTCAAACAAAATAATTTCATTTCTCCTTTAATGGTATTTTAAATTTCAAAATACCCAGATAGCATGCCTAAAGTAAAATCAAGGGAATGATGGTTTTAGAACAAAAACTGTGGTAATTTTGAAAACACAAAAGCTAAGACCACTGATTAGATCTATGTGGACACCAAGTCCACCACAAACTGTTCTGTCCTCCGGGGGTCTACCCACACCTTTCCCTTGCTTGAGATTCCTTCTGCTTCCTACCCTTCCAAATGCTGTATTTCCCCCCAGACTTGCCAAGACCACTCTAGCCTGCGCATCTTCCATTCCAGCTAACCAAAGGCATCCTTGCATTGACTAAACCAAATTATTTTGCAGAGAAGGCATCTAAAAACTTCTACTGTAGACCATTCACCTTAATAATTGTTATCATGACATTATTCAATAATAAAATGAGGGAAAGAAGTCTTCTTTAACTCCCTTGCCCTGGAGAATCCAAGCAAGTGTCCCACTTGCTTTGCCCAAACCCTGGGAACTTTCAAAGTGAAAGTTTAATGGAAGGAAAAGAAGATCTAAACGAAAAACTCTCCAAAAAATTAAACTCAGGTAAAGAATCATGGGATTAAAATTTTTTATTCTTTCTGTATTTGATTTCTGAAACATAGAAATCTCTCACTCCTTAAATCTGCCACTGGGCTAAGAGAGTATTGTATATAATGTCCACTCATTGATTTAACAGAATTAGAACATCCAGGCACTCACTTAGATTTTGGTTCCACCACTGCTCAAAGTCTAGTCATTAGTTAATGAGTTAACACCACACTTGATCTTCAAATTTTGGAGATGCTCATGGTAGACAGGAACTTGTTTTGGGAAAAGGAAGTATACAGTAGACATTGTTACCCATTATCCAACCATCACCAGCTTTCCTTTAAAGTACCTCACTCTTCCTTTAAGGTTACAGAGTCTCAGAAAGTGGGAAGAAAGGAAGGTTTTGCATTTTCAGGTCAAAAGACAGTACGTTTGTACGACCATATAATACCTATGCAAATGTTTGTTGAAATCTAAACAGAAGACAGAAGTAGTTCTAGTACCTTCACTAGGTAAGTAAGATAAGTAAACTTTTCCTTAATATACACTTTCAGTAGCGTTGACACCTAAAAGTGGTCGACTCTACTACTGTATTAAATGACATTCATTTTGTCAATACGTGTTCCAAATTCTTACTGCTCTTTGTCTCCAAAGGGGGGTTCCTACTGAATATTGAGACAGTTCAAGAATACTACGGAAAAAAATTCTAATAATTGAAGTAAGGGTCGTCTAAGGATAACATGCCACATATACAGACACAGTAATATTTTCAACTTAAAAAAATTCAGTTGTCAAACCTGTACAGCAAACACTATCCTAAGCGTAGCCTCTTCAGGCATTTGCTTTATAATCACTTCAAAGAAAAGTCAGTCACAAAATGCCACATTTTGTATGATTCTATTTATATGAAATGTCCAGGATAGGCAAATCTACAGAGATAGAAATTAGATCAGAAGTTGCCAGGATCAACGGTGGGGGAGATGAGTATAGAGAGTGACTGCTAATGGGTACAGGGTTTCTTTTTGGGGAGAAGAAAAAGTTCTGAAATGAGGTAGTGGTAATGGCTGCATAACTCTGAATACACTAAAAACCACTGAACTGTACACTTCAAAGGGTGAGGCTTATCATATAAAAGCTGTATCACAATAGTTTAAAAAATGTTTGGATATGTCAAGAAATAAAGAATAGGATCATAGCTCAAAGATATGGGATATAAAATAAATGGAACAAAACTGCTCAATAATCTATCTAGAATCACATAATGCTTAAGCTTTACCCTGACTAAAATTGCAAGCCTGGTGTTTTATTGATATTTCACATTTTTTACTTCTTCCTAAGTCAGCCAATAATTCCTCCTCCTCACTTAACAGTTGACTATGAAGACCAAGCCATTTTGACTCTGCCTCCAATGAGCTTTCACATTTCATTCCTCCTTCCATTCCCATGACTACCACACCAATGTAGGTTCTCCTCACTTCACTCTAAGACAACAGCAGGGCCTAAACAGGGAGAATTCAGACAAGTTTCTAGAAAGCCAAACTACTTTCTAGAAAGTCAAAGATAATTATATTTTTTGCCGTGACTGTAAGAATGCCCATTTCATTGCATACTTTCTAACATTTTTACCAATCTGATAAATAAAAGCTGGTACTGAGATGAAAAAAGCCTGGGCACAGTGGCTCACACTTGTAATCCCAACATTTTGGGAGGCTGAGGTGGCCAAATCACCTGAGGTCAGGAGTTCAAGACCAGCCTGGCCAACATGGTGGAACTCCGTCTCTACTAAAAATACAAAAATTAGCCAGGCATGGTGGCATGCGCCTGTGATCTCAGCTACTTGGGGGGCTGAGGCAGGAGAATTGCTTGAACCCAGGAGGTGGAGGTTGCAGTGAGCTGAGATCACGCCATTGCACTCCAGCCTGGGTGACAAGAACAAGACTTCATCTCAAAAAAAAAAAAAAAAAAAAGAAAAAGTTCCCATACAATATAATTTCTTCCATCTCTAGAAACAAATTCAGCAATGAGAACTGAAAGTCACCACGTGGAAGGTTTCAAGGATTTAGGTCTACCTAATGATGTCGAAAGCATTAGTTAAGTTAGAAAAAAATACGCACACACACGCGCATGCACACACACACATATACCCCTATGTATTCAGTACCAGAAAACATGACTGACTACATGGTATAGTCATCCAACAGAAAGCACACAATAACTGAAGGCAATATAGAGGAGTAAGTTATAACATGGATCTACAATACTGCTGAGTGAAAAAGCAGATTACAAACAAATATCTGATTTTTAAGGGAGAGGAAACATATACAAGCATAGGAGAAAGGAGATGAGCAGATGACTGGAAAGATAGAAATTTCTGACAGTGGCACTTTCTGAGTGGTAGAATTATATAGGTAATATTTTCTAGTTTTGCCTAAAAGTTTTCTAAATTTCTTAAAATAAGAAGGTTTTGTTTTCCATATTATAAAATATCCATCACCCCAGGAAATTTAACCTTCAGCACAAACTCTACAACATGTTCAAAGTTTGTTCAGTTTAATATTTAAGAGACAATCTATTTTGAAAGACATCTAAAATGACCGATATTTAAACCTATGCATTAATATTTTTTCAATCACATGCTTTATATTTTGTAATTTTGATAAGGTTAAGCTTTAGATCCATCTTGAAAAGATAAATTTTCTATTTGTCTTTAAAATATTACCTACAATATGCCTGTTTTTAAACAGTGAATGGTGTTCAAAAATTGCAATATAAATTCAGCCAGTGTTCCTTACATAGAATGTTTAAGTGCTTCTAATACTGCTCTTTTTCACTGGTTATGAAAACACAGAACAACTATCTAAGCATCTAATTAATTATTCAGGTCCTTTGTTTCTCCTCCATTCTGTTAGTTTTTTACTAATTTCAAGGCCTGTGAGGATGAAGTTGTCTGTGACAGCTACCACAAAGGTTACTATAAGCAGACAAATTTCCAACAAGTTTATCACCACTACCATCCCCACCATAAAACTGTCTCAATCAAGGGCAACACAATTCAAGGTTAGCCAAGACAACCTCTTTACCTGTCACTGCTTAAGAAAAGGATTTTTTGGTCTTATTTAGAAACAACTTTCTGTATCTATTTTTCTCCATAAATCCACTGAGACCAATGTGCACCTCTATCTCAAGCACCAGCAAACAAAACTGCCTGCCAGTAGGTTCAGTTTTTGTATCTTTCCAAATGTAGGGCACAGCTATTTTTGATATCATAATTTTTTGAAAACTGATGCACAAACTTCTTCTGGAAAGTTCAGCCGGGCACGGTAGCTCACGCCTGTAATCCCAGCACTTTGGGAGGTGGAGGCAGGCAGATCATGAGGTCAGGAATTCAAGACCAGCCTGGCCAACATTGTGAAACCTGTCTCTACTAAAACTACAAAAATTAGCCAGGTGCGGTGGCAGGTGCCTGTAATCCCAGCTACTCAGGAGGCTGAGGCAGGAGAATCGCTTGAACCTGGGTGGCAGAGGTTCCAGTGAGCCAAGATCGCACGACTGTACTCCGGCCTGGGTGATAGAGTGAGACTCCATCTCAAAAAAAAAAAAAAAAAAAAAAAAAAGAATTTCAGAGATACAGCAGTTGTAATTCTTCTGAAGGCTGCTTATGGGACACATTACTTTCATATTTTGCTGTTCAATAAATGTGGGGTGGAGAATAAAGTAAATTGGCAGAATTACCATATAAAATAAAATTCAAAGTCCTCTGACAACAAAAGAAACTTAAAATACACACGTACACACACACACGCACACGGCTTTCCCTGCTAATCATTTTACAACAACCAAGTAGCTAACCCAGAGCCCACAAAAGCAGAGTAAAAATTCTAACACTTGGTAAAATAAAAATGCACATATATCCCTGTCATCTAAAAAAAATGCTTAAGTATTCAAAGACAGACAGCAATTACAGCTACTGAGAACATCACTGTAAGCAAACTGAAGCAGACAAAACAAAGGTGCTGATGAGGATTTGAACCA
This sequence comes from Hylobates moloch, assembly GCF_009828535.3. Classification (NCBI taxonomy): domain Eukaryota; kingdom Metazoa; phylum Chordata; class Mammalia; order Primates; family Hylobatidae; genus Hylobates; species Hylobates moloch. The sequence continues at coordinate 79,815,638 of NW_026652289.1, read as the reverse complement.
CCTAAGCTGCAGAAACCCACTGGATGGTTTCCTAGGTTCCGAGTGGGCATTATCTTTCAGAACGATCTTCTAGAAGAGATCACATAACACTGTCACAAAGGATCTGGAGAAAGGGACCCTGGCTTCATCACTCTGGCTCTCCAGTCATGCTTTACATTTTCACTTCTTACACTCTCCTTCATAGGAAGTCAATTTACAGACTTCCATCAAGCCCTCAGAGACCTTTTTGTACTATCCATGACAAGTTCTTGATGTTATGTCTGCACTTTTGACAAATTCTTAGCAGTTAACTTACAAGGCAGTTAAGATTTTTGTTGAAGCACAATATAGCTAGAATAGGGTCATACATTCAATAAAACAAATATTTACCAAGCATTTATTGAGTGGAAGATAAAAAGCACAAAGCATAATTATAAAACATTCTCCCCTGCCACCATAAAAAAATTTTTTAAGCCTTACAGAATACAGCATAACATGACCAAAGCAAAAATAGTGAGGACTAAAGAGGAGAGGAAGGGGAAATATCAGCACGAACTAAATATGACCCAGAAGAGCCTTGATGGTCAGACGCGTAAAGACAAATTGGGTAGGGTTAGTGGGTGGCTGTCAGGTGCACATTCTACAGGGAAAAAACAGCTGATACAGAAGCCTGAAAGGAAAAGCGGGCAGAGCACCTGGACAGGACTCTTACCTACTGCATCCACGGTACAATGCGCCTTTCCAGAACACAGCAGCGGCCCGGGGGAGAGGGATCGCTCAAACAGCACCAGAGGCTGCATTCCAACTTTTCCTCCATCCACGAGTCCGTTTTCATTGTTAGTTTCTCCTTAAAAACGATCGGCTGAACACGCACACGCGGGAACAAGGAAAACCTGACTGAAGAATGAGGCGTTTAAGCTTAAGGGCCTTAGGATCCGGGTGCAGTGGCTCAGGCCTGTAATCCCAGAACTTTGGGAGGCAGAGATGGGTCATTTGAGGTCAGGAGTTGGAGACCAGCCTGGCCAACATGGTGAAACCCGGTCTCTACTAAACAACACAAAAGTTAGCCAGGCGTGGTGTCAGGCGCCTGTAATCCCAGCTACTCGGGAGGCTGAGGCAGGAGAATCGCTTGAACCCATGGACTGTCAAGAGACGGAGGCTGCAGTAAGCCGAGATCGCCCCACTGCACTCCAGTCTGGGCGACAGAGTGAGACTCCATCTCAACAAGCGCCTGCCACCATACCCCGCTAATTTTTGTGTTTTTACTAGAGACAGGGTTTTACCATGTTGGCCAGGCTGGTCTAGAACTCCTGACCTCAGGCGATCCAGCTGCCTGTCTCCCAAAGTGCTGGGATTACAGGAATGAGCACTGCGCCCGGCCAAAAAACCGAAAATCTTAAAGGCCTTTCCCCTTCCCCGCCTGGGCTCAAACAACAGCTGGAGCCGCCCTGCCACGCCCCGTCGCGGTCCTGGGGAGCAGGCTGGCTGACTGAGGGCGATCATGGGCTCCGAAAGGGCTGCGGGCGACGCGGGCTCCCACCTCGGGGCGCGGCGACTGGGGCAAGAGGTGCTGGCAGCCCCCAAGCCAGCCCCGTGCAAGGAGCCAGAGAGACGCGCCCTCCCCCTCCTCCCACCCAAGCCTCACGCAGCGGGACGGGCCAGGCGCGGGAGAAAGGGCCGCGCTCGCCCCGCCCGGGGAACTAGGGCCTCTCCCGGGCAGGCTCCCCTTTGTCCCGGGACTCTGGGCGCCTCCTCTCCGCCCTCGCCCTGCCCCGTGAGGCCGCCACTGGGCACCTCACCGTGATGTTGCAGTGGAGCCTGAGCTGCGGCGGCGGCTCCTGGTTCTTGTGGAAGATAGAGGCCAGCAACTTCAGTTTGGCCTTGAACCCTCACACGGACATTTTACTCTCACCTCTGGCGCGAGAGGCGCGGAAGGTGAGCCGGTCGGGAGCCGCTGTCATGGCCGCGACCACCTGCGGGACTTCTCGGCGGCGCTCTCGCGGCTCCGCCTCTCCCGGCTGCCTCCACTCTAGTCGGAGTAGGGCTGGAAAATGGCAAGGGGCACCGAAGCCTCTGAGGGGAGCTGTGTGGCGGCCTGGGCGGCTGCTCCCCTTGTAACAGACTCCACCGACAGGAGGCGCTGCTCCCGTCAAGCCGCAGCTTGAAAGGGCAACAGCACCACCGCCCCACTACCATTGCCCCATTCTGAAACAGAATCTGCCAGGGCTACGCAGGCTGAATACAGGCTGAGTCCATTAGAAGACTGGTGCCATAGCTTTAGGGACAAACTCAATCATCTGTCACTGCAGAGCCGCTAACAGAGAGCTTATTAAAATTAAATGTTTATTTTTAAATCCGAGCTTGATTTGACAGTTATCAGCTTTTAAAAATGGAACAGAAAATAAAAGAATTAGGAATAAAGAAAAGCAATCCACTATAAATACGAAATATGAAAAATATAAGTCAAATGTAAAGCAAAACTGAAAAAAATGTTAAAACAATCTAATTTAAAATAAGAAAACATTTTACTTTCATCGCTATGTGTGTAAGATCAATGGCTTATTTTGTTTAAAATAAATATCACAAACTATCCATTCCTTAAAATAACTACCTTTTTATCTTTGAAAGCCTGAAACATTACATAAATTCAATTGCCTTACATTTTAAAAGATCAGATGGGTGATTTATAGACACTTCACAAAACTAAGAATTATGAAATGATTACCACCTTACTACAAGGCCAATTTTAGTTTCAAAAACATGTTATTTACTACAAAATACCTCTCTACAAGAGAGAATTTATCAACTGACACAATTTGCAATGATCAAGTTTAGAAATGAATTTAATGGGGTTTTAGGAAGGGCCTTCATACCCAGTTTGGGCAAAGTTCAAAAGATAAGCTTCCTGGCCAGGGCACAGTATATAAATGCATCTTTAACCATGGAGGCCAGTTCAGGTTAGAACCCAGAATATGTAAAATATCAAGAAACTAGGATCCAGAGATCAAGTAAGACCAACAAAGGTCTCAGCAGTTTCTAAGCATCTGTTCTTAGATACTCTGATGGAGTAATTCTTAAGAAAAACAAACCCATGGTCACAGAGGGTGTTAGAACTCTTCTGGATTAGTCAGCTGGAGAAGGCCATGTAGATAAACATACCGATGCAGAATTAACTTATATTTCCGTTAAATCTGCATCTTTTTAGACATTCTTTGTCTTCTAAAATCTAAATGGAAAAAGGAAGCAAGCAGCAGCTTCCAAAACATAATTCACCCCTTCTTCATTTCCCTAAATTGTTATATTCCAAATCAAACTATTCTGGGTATCTAAAGAATATATACTTAGCCTAAAAGTCCCAAAGACTTTGGTTGCATCAGTGATTGAAAGAGCATTTTTGAAATGCTCATTGGCCAGGCGCGGTGGCTCACGCCTGTAATTCCAGCACTTTCGGAGGCCGAAGCGGGAGGATCACGAGGTCAGGAGATCGAGTACATCCTGGCTAACACGGTAAAACCCCTTCTCTACTAAAAAATGCAAAAAATTAGCTGGGCGTGGCATTGGGCACCTGTAGTCCCAGCTACTTGGGAGGCTGAGGCAGGAGAATGGCATGAACCTGGGAGGTGGAGCTTGCAGTGAGCCGACATCGCGCCATTGCATTCCAGCCTTGGGGACAGAGGGAGACTCCGTCGCAAAAAAAAAAAAAAAAAAAATGCTCATTTTAAAGCCTACCCTGAGAATCTGGGTTTTTGTTGTTGTTGTTTTTTGAGAGGGAGTGTTGATCTGTCGCCAGGTGGAGTACAGTGGCAGCATCTTGGCTCACTGCAATCTCCGCCTCCTGGGTTCAAGCGATTCTCCTGCCTCACTCAGCCTCTCAAGTAGCTGGGACTACAGACACGTGCCACTAAGCCCAGCTAATTTTTGTATTTTTGTAGAGACAGAGTTTCACCATGTTGGCCAGGATGGTCTTGATCTCTTGACCTCATGATCTGTCCACCTTGGCCTCCCAAAGTGCTGGGGGGAATCCGTTTTTAAAAAGCTCTCTGAGGTGATTCTGACATGCATCCATGTTTGTAACCATCAGTCCAGTTACTATCTTTTATTTTACAAATGAGAAAGCTGAGCCCCCACCCCTCAAAAAGGGTAATTTAATCAAAACAAAAAGTGAGTTAGGGTTGTGAAATCCTAAGATGAATTTCATTTCAAGATGTAGTCTGGTCCTCTTTCCAAAACCCCACCAAAATGACAGTATTTTATTAAAAAGAGTAAGTCTGCTGCACAGCAGAAAAATCACAAATACAAGGAGAATACCCTTAGTGAACCAAAACTACAGGGACATGCTGGAAGACACAAAGCAGATGGAATCAGACTGCTGGGCTTGACAAAGCCACAAACCCAATCCAAATAATGGAGGGACCACTTTTTTCCAGAAGAATCAAACATTCTTTATTGTACTTGTCCCAACTACAGTTGGTAAGGATCACCCTCTGATGTAGGAAGCCTATCTTGATAGCCTCTTACTATGACTGTGAAAACCAGAGCGAAAAGACAGAATGTTTTTAATATAACTCAACACGGCAGCAAAATATCTTACAACAGACTCCATCTCTTCCTTTTAACTCAGGAGCTAGAAAGCTCTCCTGCCAACACCTCCCCATCCTTGTGCCACAGGAGGAGCATGGGTCTGCAAACCAGGAGTGGGTGGCCACAGCAGAAAAGAATGACAATTCTGAAGACATTTGTGATGGTTAATACTGAGTGTCAACTTGATTGGATTGAAGGATGCAAAGTACTGATCATGGGTGTGTCTGAGGGTGTTGCCAAAGGAGATGAACATTTGAGTCAGTGGGCTTGGAGAGGCAGACCCACCCTTAATCTGGATGGGTACCATCTCATCAGCTGCCAGGGAGGCTAGGATATAAATCAGGAAAAAAAACGTGAGAAGACTAGACTGGCTCAGCCTCCCAGCCTACATCTTTTTCCCGTGCTGGATGCTTCCTGCTCTCAAATATAGGCTTCAAGTTCTTCAGCTTTGAGACTAGGACTGGCTTCCTTGCTTTTCAGATTGCAGACAGCCTATTGTGGGACCTTGTGATTGTGTGAGTTTAATACTCCTTAATAAATATCTCTGTGTGTGTGTGTGTGTGTGTGTGTATATATATATATATACACTTTTATATATATATTCACTTTTAGTTCTGTCCCTTTAGAGAACTCTTAATACAACACTCATATCAACAACTGATACTGATCAATGGTATACCTCACTATAAATGAACAGATAAACAAGCAATCTGAAAGGAAGGTGCCAAGTCTAATAAGCACAAATGACCTGAAGCACTACTAATGTAGGAAATAATCAGAATTTAAAAACCTAATTGGAATCTTTAGCAGTAATTGAGAAGATACTGTATCCACAAAATAAAAAACAGATTACTATGTAAAAGACAATTCTAGGAATAAAAATAAGATACCCTCCCCTGCAAAAAAAAAACCACCTGTAGAAGGGCCAGAGCACAACAGACTTCACTCAACAAAGCATTCATGATTAGGAAAATCAAACAGTGACATTCCCATAGAACAGAGAAAAAAAGGAAATGGAAGGAAAAAAAAGGGAATAGTTAAGAGACATGGAAGATACAGAGATCTAACATTCATCCAGAGGATGGAGGGGAATAAAAAGAAAGAAAAGAGACAAATGCAGCTGAGCCAAAGAAAAACTTGAGAATATTAAGTGGCTCTGAATGCCCCGAAGGAATACTGAAAGCCAGACACAGTGGCTCACGCCTATAATACCAACACTTCGGGAGGCCAAGGCAGGAGAATCACCTGAGCCCAGGAGCTCGAAGCTAGCTTGGGCAGCATGGTAAAAACCCATGTCTACAAAAAAATTTTTAAAATTAGCCGTGCATGGTGGTGTGCACCTGTAGTCCCAACTACTCAGGAGACTGAGGTGGGAGGACTGCTTGTGCCCAGGAGGTAGAGGCTGCAGTCAGCTGTGATCAAAGCCTGAGCTGTGCACTCCAGCCTGAGCAACAGAGCAAGACCCTATCTCAAAAAACAAATACTGAAAAGTAAAACCCCCACACTTTACAGTTACAGAGAAAATCATACCAACTACCAGAAAGAAGGATCAGATGGGCATCAGACTTTTCATTTGCAACAATAAATATCAGAAGATAAAAGTGTAAAGAACTGGGAAGAGACTCAATTATAAACTTAAAATTCTATATCTAGCTCCATCAAGACAGGAAGCATCTCTGTGTATGTTCGCCTCCGGATTCTCCACACCAATGTGGATATCATTCAGGGATATACTTGAGGGGCAGGAAGCAGGAGACATAATACAAGAAATAGCAATGAACAAAGACAACAGTAACACCAATAGTGAAGTCTAAATGATTGCTCATAGATCACAGGCCATATTCTTTGACCATATTGAAGCACTAAATATAACTCAAAAACCATGTGAAAATGCTTTTTAAAAAGCCTTTTTTTCCTAGATAATTCTTGGGTAAAAGAAGAAATTGATTCTCACGCCCCAGTCATCCAACTCTTCTAAGTATGTGCCCCAGAGAAATGCTGGCACAAGGGTACCATGAAATACAGACAAGAATAATCATAGCAGCATTTGCTGTTCCTAACAACACTGGAAACAACACAGATGTCTGCGTATAGTCAAAGAGATAAATGGTATGGTGTACTCAACAATGGAGTAAACACAGCAAAGCAAAAGAACTATAGCTACACACAAGAGGAACAAATTTCACACACAATGTTGAACACAACAAAGGTATGAAAAATGCATAGAATATAATTTTCAAAAGCTCAAAAAATAGGCAACACTAAACGATATTGTTCAAGGATGCACACATGAGTGATAACACTAGAGAAAAGTAAGGAAAGATGAGTGTACAGAGAACAGTGATTTGGAAGCAGCCGACAGGTGGTCGGCAATGTGCCTTCTCTTCACCTGGGTGCTATTTGGTCAATGCAGAGACACAGATCTTTGTTCCGAAATTCGCATTTAAATGCAAAGCTTCAGAGCCTGAAAACATCTAAGATTACACCCAGGACTGACAACTGGCCTAGGCTCAATGTCTTTGGAATTTGCTCTACTAAATTTGCTACCGTTTGAATGTGTTCCCTCCAAAATTCAGGTGTTTCTAATGTGAATATGATGGAAAAAGTGAAAACTTTATACATCTTTACAGCAGCCTAGAAGTACGGATGAAAAAATCCTTTTTTTTTTTTTTTTTTTTTAGAATCTACAGTTACTAAAACTAACTGAAAAAGTGGGAAATCTAGAGACCAACACATAGAAGAAGAAACATGGCAGTCAAAGACTCATTCTCCAAATTGGATATTTATTTAAACCAGGGTTTCTCAGCCTCAGTGACAGGTATATACTGAGGGCCAGTTTGTGGAGGGTTCTCCTGTGTGTTGTAGGATGTTTAGTAACATCCCCTCTACCCAAGAAATGCCAACAGCACCTCCCATCATGACCAGTTGTGACAACCAAAGATGTCTCCAGATTATTTCCAAACATCCCATGAGGGGCAAAAATCTCCTTCAGTTGAAAATTACTCTGTAAACTAGAGCTGCATCCTAGATCTTAGAAAAAGATGTAAGCTTCCCAAGTCAGCCCTGCATACCACTGGTACGGAAATGAAATAAGAGCCTAGAAGGAAACAAACAAAACTATAATCTTATTTAATATAAAAGTAAAAATGCAAAAATAAAATACTACCATATCCATTCTAACAGTGTTTATTACAGGAATACAAGGATGATTCAAAATTAGGAAAATTTCATCAGGTAATTCACAAATTATATTTCTACATAGAATTGAAGGCACAATCATGAAAAACAAAGTAGCTCTATATGCATTAAGTCCATGATCTATTCAGTGAAAAACACACGTTGCAGATGTCTTACAGAAGGAAAACTGAACACTGAACACATATTTCTCCCATCTGCTCTTTTTCCTGAGGCTCCATGGGAATTACAGTGAAGAATAAACATTGTATAAACACACACAATTACAAAAAAAAAGGAATGGGGGTTACCAAGAGAAGAGAATTCACCTCCAATAGACAATGACAGCAAATGGGAAATGTTTAATTAATGAAGCAAAGCAAACAAAGGTGGAGGTTAGGGGGATACTGATGACGAGGAGGCTAACTTGTCCCACAGTACACTGGAGAGGCACTAGACTCAGACACCAGGTACCCTGGAGAGTGGAACTGATAGGCAAGACTGAAAACAGATTAACCAAAAGCCTGCATACAGAACACACTTTCCAGGCCCTGAAACACATTGTTCTCCCGCATCTCCTTAAGCAGAACCCCAGCAAACATGTATTTACCTCAGGCAAGAGAACACAGATTTCACCTCCAGAGGAATGGAGTAGTTCCTGCTGTCATTTATGACTGCACAAGGAGAAAGGAGAGAGGGGTGGGGATAACAACTGGGAATCAGCATAAATTCCCCCTAAAAACTCTTTCCCCTAAAAGCTATCAGCTGAAAAGTCTTGGCCACAAAGAACTTTTTTTTTTTTTTTTTTTTGATACAGTGTCTCACTCTTTCGCCCAGGCTGGAATGCAGTGGCATGATCATAATAGCTCACTGCAGCCTCAACCTCCTGGGCTCAAGCAATCCTCCCACCTCTGCCTCCTGAGTAGCTGGGACTACAGGCGGGCACCACCACATCCGGCTAATTTTTTATTTTTTCTAGAGATGGGGGCCTCACTATGTTGCCCAGGCTAGCCTTGAGCTCCTGGGCTCAAGTGACCCTCCCACCTCGGCCTCCCAAAGCGCTGAGATTATAGATGTGAGCTACCATACCCAGCCTCCCAATCAGTCTTTTAGTCCTTCTCTCAAACATGAATGAACAAAAGGGGGAATTTTAAAAAAGACGACAAATGATGAGCAACATAGAATAGATATTTGGGCCGGGCGCGGTGGCTCACGCTTGTAATCCCAGCACTTTGGGAGGCCGAGGCGGGCGGATCACGAGGTCAGGAGATCGAGACCACGGTGAAACCCCCTCTCTACTAAAAACACAAAAAATTAGCCGGGCGTGGTGGCGGGCGCCTGTAGTCCCAGCTACTCGGAGAGGCTGAGGC